>NW_006957681.1:0-1317 GCF_000164805.1 Carlito syrichta
TCAAAATGGACCATGGACTTAAATGTAAAATCTCAAATTCTAACAATCCTAGGAGTAAACAAAGGGAAAAGCCTACTGGACATCGGAGTAGGCAATGAATTCATGACTAAGTCCTCAAAAGCCAGTACAACAAAAGCTAATATTGACATATGGGAACTTATCAAATGTAAAAGCTTTTTCATGGTAAAAGAAACCATCAAGAGAGTAAAGAAACAACTCGCAGAATGGGAAAAAATACTTGCAAGCTACACATTCAACAAAGGTCTAACATCCAGTCTCTATAAGAAACTCAAAGGAACTGAAAGAAAAAAAAAACAACCCCATTCAAAAGTGGCAAAGGACATGAACAGACATTTCTCAAAGGATGACATATAAACAGTCAACAAATTCTTGAAAAAATGTTCAGCCTCACTGACTATCGGAGAAATGCAAATCAAAGCTACAATGAGATACCACCTAACAGTGGTAAAGATGGCTATCATTAACAAGTAATAAAACGGCAGTTTCTTGTACAGCTGCAGAGAAGAGAACACTTTTAGATTGTTGGTGGGAATGTAAGCTAGTTCAACCTCTATAGAAAGTAGTGGGGCAATTTCTTTCTTTTTTTTTTTTTTTGAGTTGGAGTCTCACTCTGTCGCCCAGACTGGAGTGCAGTGGCTGCTCCTGGCCACTGCAGCCTGGACCTGCTGAGCTCCAGTGATCCTTCCACCTCAGCCTTCCAAGTAGCCAGAATTGCAAGCACGCACTACCATGCTGGCTAATTTTTTTGATTTATTGTAGAGATGAGGTCTCGCCTGCCCAGGTGGGTCTCGAACCCACGGGTTCAGGCAATCCACTCACCTCAGTCTCCCAAAGGCGGGGGATTACAGGCTGAGCTACCAAACCCGGCCATGGGGGAAATTTCTAAAACTAAAAATTGTGCTTTCATATTATCCAGCAATCCCTTTTCTGGGAATATGCCCAGAAGAACATAAATCACTCTACCAAAAAGACACCTGAATACCCATGTTTATTGCTACCCTATTTATGATAACAAAAACATAGAACCTACCCAGATGCCCATCAAAAGTGAACTGGATAAAGAAAACATGGTTTATATGCATGGTGGAATATTATTCAGCTATGAAGAACAAAATCATGGCCTCCACAGCAATTTGGATGTAGCTGGAGATCATCATACTAATGAAGTATCACAGAAACAACAGAATAACACATGTTCTCGCTCATAAGTGTGTCCTAAACACTAGCTATATTATCACAAAGGTAGGAACAGCAGAGGCTAGACACTGCAAGGAAGGAGGACATGAGGAGGGAGAG
>NW_006957681.1:2589-5284 GCF_000164805.1 Carlito syrichta
TTTCCAAATTAATTGCAACATTTTGCATTTTAGTAGCAATGAATGAAGGGGTCCAATTTCTCCATATCTTCATGAACATTATTGTCATTTAAATTTTAGACATCCTAGTGAATGTGAAACAATATCTTTTGACATACGTGTTTAACATCTTTTCTTCTTCTCATAGTCTATTTGAAAGTTATCTTTGTAGAAATGTCTATTCAAATTCTTTACTCATTTTTAATTTGGGGGTATTTGTAGGCTTTTTCATATTCTTTTTTAATGACACAAGTAGTTTTTATTTATTTTTTTATTTTAAAGAAATGGGGTACAATTCAGGAGTAGGTACATAAGTGGTCATCATACAGGCAAAGTTTAGACTTTCCTTTGGTCCCCACTTCTCTTGGTTTGAGATTAGTTTTCCTTATAGTTATGTGCCCCCCCCAGCAGTGTGCCACTACTGCCAATCCCTTATAATATTATGATAAATGTCAGGGTCCACTTATGAATGAGTATAGGTGGTACTCAGATTTTGTTTCTGTGATAGATCACTGAGTGTTATTAACTCTAAGTCTATCCAAGTTGCTGCGAGGTCCTTCTCTATGGTGGCAAAATATTCTATTGGGTACATGTACCACATTTTTTATCCAGTTCACTTTTGATGAGCAGCTCAGTTAGTTCCATGTTTTTGCCATTGTGAATAATGCTGCAATAAACATACATGTGCAGGTATCTTTTTTTTTTTTTGAGTTGGAGTCTCACTCTGTTGCCCAGACTGGAGTACAGCGGCCACTCGATCTGCGGGGCTCCGGTGACCCTTCCGCCTCAGCCTTCTGAGTAGCCAGAATTACAGGCATGGGCTACCACGCCCGGCTGATATTTTGATTTATTGTAGAGATGAGGTCTTGCTGCCCAGGCGGGTCTCGAACCCACGGACTCAGGCAATCCACTCACCTCAGCCTCCCAAAGGCACGGGATTACAGGCTGAGCCACCGAGCCCGGCTACATATCTTTTTATGGAGCGATTTGTGTTACTTCAGATATATTCCCAGAAGGGGGGAATTGCTGGGTCATACGGAAGGTCGATTTTTAGGTCTTTTAGGAAACACCACACTGTTTTCCACAGAAGTTGTACTAACTCACAGTCCCATTAACAGTGTAGCACAGCATCTGTTGTTTTTTGAGTTATTGTTGATGCCATCCTGACTAGAGTTAGGTGGTATCTCAAGGCTGACCACTCTCACCCCTCCTGTTCACCATGGTGTCAGAAGTTCTAGCTAGAGTAATCAGAGAAGAGAAGGAAATCAGGGGCCTCCAAATAGGAAAAGAGGAAGTTATCCCTCTTATATGATGGTATGATTTTACACCTTAAAAATCCAGAGAGATTCTGTCAAAAACCTCCTTGCACTGATAAAGGGCTTTGGCAAAGTCTCAGGATACAAAATAAGTGTGCAAAAGACAGTCACAGTCTTATACACCAACAACAAACAAAGAACAAAATAAAAAGCACAATTCCATTCATAGTAGCCACAGGGGAAAAGTAAATACCTTCACATCTTCCTAACCAGAGAAGTGAAAGACCCATAGATTGAAAACTACAAAACACTGCTTAAACAAATCAAATAAGATACAAATAAGTGGAAAAAAATTCCATGCACAAGAATTGGAAGAATTAACATAGTTAAGATATTCATCCTACCAAAAGGCAATCTACAGATTTAGTGCTATATCCATTAAATTACCAACATCATTCTTCTCACACTTGGAAATGACAATATAGAAATTCATGTGGAAACATAAAAGATCACAAATAGCCAAAACAATCCTTAGCAAATTAAGCAAAGCAGGAGGTATCACACTTCCAGCCTTTAAACTCTATTATAAGACTACAATAATCAAAACAGTCTGTTATTGGTAAAAGAACAGGCATATAGACCAATGGAACAGGATAGAGATTATAGTAGCAAAACCTCAATTTATCAATTGACTCATCTTCAGCAGAGACTCCACCAAAAACCACTGGGGTGAGGAGAACCTATTCAGTAAATGGTGCTGGGGAAAGTGGCTGACCACATGCAGAAGATTGAAACAGGACCCCTATCTATCACCACACACAACCAACTCTCAATGGATCAAAGTACTAGATGTAAAACCTCAAACTATAAGAATCCTAGAAAATGCAGGAGACAACCTTATGGAAATTGGAATAGATAACCAATTCCTGATCAAAATCACAAATTCCCATGCCATAAGAGATAAGATAGACGAGTGGGACCTCATCAAACTGAAAAACTTCTGCAAACAAAAGAAACCACCAAGAGAGTGGGGACAGAGCCCACAGAATGGGAAAAATTATTGCCAACTGTATATCTGACAAGGGACTAACTTCTAGAAACTACAAGGAACTCAAATGTGCCAAAAGGAAAATAAAACAACCCGATTAAAAAGTGGGCAAAAGATATGAACAGACATTTCTAAGAAGAATACATACAATCAGCCAACAGATACATGAAAAATGATCAGCCTCACTAATCATCAAAAAAGACTTTTTCATTTTCTTGATGGTGTTCTTTGACACACAAAAGTTTTTAGTTTGATGAGATCCTATTTATCTATATATTTTTCCTTTCAATGTTGTACCTTCCGTGTTGTAGCTAAGAAACTGTTGCTTCACCCAACTTCATGAATATTTGTCTCTATCTTTTCGAACCCACAG
>NW_006957682.1:0-3755 GCF_000164805.1 Carlito syrichta
TAAGCATCTAACTGATGCAAAAAAAATGCAGAACTTCTGAGATACTAAAACATATTTGTATGAGTAAGGGTAGCATAAATATAAATAAATATATAAAATATTTTAAACATACACATATACATGTGTATCTATAAAGTGAGCGGTAATAGTAGTAGGCATGTTCTAAAATGAATAGAATGTAGGGATTTGTTTTTTTTTTCTGTAAGTAAAAACAAAGTTGAGACAAATGTAATTTTCAGCAGTGCAGAAAATGTTAAAGACAAAGGAAGACTTGAATAAGGGTTTTCAGCTGATTTTGTTTTTAGTATCAAATTAGTTTACAAATGGGTTATGCTATGTAGGATTTTGATTCATGAAGTAGGTTTTATCCAAAAAGGTAGAAACCAATTTCTTGCACTTACTGCCTGTGTTTCCAGGACCATATTATTTAAGTTTTATATGCTTAAACTTTCTCACACAGATGGTTCTTGATATGTCCCCCTACCTCCCTTTACAGAGGAGATGGAAGTTCTGTGTTTTTTGGAAAATGCATAATATTTCTACCACCATCATTATACAAAATTAGGCAGGGTTTTGTGGCTTATGCCTATGATGCCGGCACTTTTGGAGGTCAAGGTGGGAGGATGACTTGAGCCCAAGTGTTCAAGACTGTCTGGGCAACATAGCAAGACTTTGTCTGTAAAAACACAGCAGAAACAAAAATGTGTACATGGGTGGTGCACACATGTAGTCCCAGCAACTTGGAAGGCTCAGTCAAAGGTTTGCTTGAGCCCAGCAAGTAGAGGCTGTAGTAGCTATGATCATGCCATTGCACTTCAACCTGTCCAACTGAGTGAGACCCTGACTCAAAAAAAGAAAAAGTATTTGATCATCTAATTTTTTCCTTATCCTGCTTCTTTTTTCCACTCCTTTCTCATGCCTAACCTCTAACAACCACCAATCTGTTTTTCATCCTTTTAGTCTTACCTTTCCCAGAATATTATATACAGAGAATCACAAATATGTAGACTTGTTTTTGACTTATTTCTTCTTTTACTTAAAAATTCATTTTAGATCTATCTGTGTTACTATATGAATCAGTTGTTTGCTCTGTTTTTATCATTCTGCTTTTATTAATGAATAAGAATAAGAAAAATAGATTTTTGTCTTATAAACATGAAAAAAGATTCAGATAAAAGTGAGTGAAAACAAGTGGAAAGAGTGTTATATATTGTCTTGTACATATCTTTATGACATATTGATTGTCATTTTTAATAATGTAAATTTTTTTTCTTGGAATAACTATCAATTGAGAACAGGCTGAATTTTACTTTATGAGAAATTTAAAATGCACCATATGCGTTATCAAATAGAGTCTTTGCTGTACTTTCCGTATAAAAAGGAGGCTTGGGAATATCTCTTAATAATAATGATGTGCCAGTAGAAATTCTCAACTAAATATAGAGTAGAATATCTTGTCATTGCCTGGAGGAGAGGAGATGGGCATTAAACTTAGTTTACCACCTTTAGTCACCTTGGAGTATATTTAATTCACCAGGCCTTCCACTTCTTAGTTACTCAGCCTCATATCAGTTTATTTCTATAAAACAGCCTAAGAAAATTATCCACGTTAATTGACAAAAGAAGCACCAGAGTTAAATATACATTACAATAAAATAGAATTTTGGATACAATCAATGTTAAGGCAAAAGGGTCACCTAAGTAAGCATAGAGTGAAATTAGAGAAAGCTCGTGTTTTATGAATATTTTTTCTAAAACGTCTTGGCAACTAATTCTGTTTTTTGTTAATTTTATTACTGATAATTTTAAGGGCTTGCCAGCAATTCCTTGTAAAGTATAGGTTGTGAAGTATCTTATCAATAACCTTTGTATTAGTGTTTTATGATAATATGCATTAACTTGATAGACGAGAGGCCATTACAGGATGTCACTGCAGCGATTCATACATTGAAGACTCCCTAAGTACATACTGACACAATATTGCAGCAGTGATCCATGAATTAAATATGCATCAGATCCAAGTCATTACAAGTTTAGTGGGAGAAATGCACCGATTTCACTAAAAAATGCTGTCTTTGACTCTGTGATCAATTCTTCCATAAACAAACTTTCAGTGTCTCCTCCTAATGAATGTTCTCTCTGAACCATCCTACTTATTGTTATGTGACTGCCTCAGCATTCAAAATCCCATTTTATATTGACTATTTGGAACTCCTTGAGTATCACAGAAGAGACCTATGAAATAATTGCACAATAGTATTCACAATAATATAATTGTTTGTGAATAATGGAAAGCACTATTTTATCCTTTTAAAAGGCTAGCCATAAAAAGCACTCAATAGACTTCAAATGAAAGAAAATTAAAATTTTATTTGGGTCATTATTCATTCTATCCTTTATTATAAAATGTTCATAAAGTTATTGTCATAGCAGAGTGGGCACAAGAAATGTGACATTGTTCCTGTGTACTTAATATTTACCCCCCTTATTCTACCATTTTTATTTTACATATATTAAATTCTTCTTAGTGCACATTATGAAAGATGATAGTAATAGTTTCTCAAGTATTTAGAACAGAGTTGCTGTATGTATTTGACTGACAAACATTTTTTACTCTGCTGAGCACATAGTGGATATTGCTTCTAAAGAGAAAGGATGCCACTTACAGGAACAGAAAGTTGAAGAAAAAGAAAAGGAATAAAGGATGAAAGATTTGAAGGAATACCCCTCAAATAACTGGGTAAGATATTCCTTTGAAATGGTAAGCATGTTAAAGAGAATATGTACAAGAACAGATTGGAGACAATGGATGGAATTTAGGCAAGACAGAAGTGTCCTCAAGAGCCTCACTTTGTTCAGTAAACCAAGGATTGAGTAATTTTGCAAATAGATGTATAGAAGTGGACACCTGAAGAAATGGAAAAAAAGGGGGAAAACTATTTAGGTGTTATATTGTTGGGAGCCTTATAGTCTCTTCCTACTGTAATGTCCATTCTCCTGTGCTTCCCCAAGGCAACTGTCACCAAGTACCGTCCCTCCACTCTTCTTTCATGCTGTAACTCTTCAAGCCTTGAGTTCTTGAAAGCAAGACAAAACAGAACAAAACACAAACAAAACCTCTCTCCTACTTTTAGTTTTTAAGCTAGTTCTCATTCTGTTTCCCACTTGTCTCCTTGGTACCATTGTTGATTCTGTAGTTCTTTCTATCTTGTGTCTGCCTTCCTTTGTCTTCCTTTTACTGTCAGAATCATAACATTCAGGACTCTGTGAGTGTTCATTCAAGTGCAGGATGCACTAAGGACCTGACAGTACCTCTGTCAATCTACAAATGCCAGGAATGTTTCTGCTATTGTAACTGATGTGCTGGTCCGTCTTGTCTTCCTCAATGCTAAGAAGTGTAGAGTTGTAGTAGGGAATCAGAACTGGGATGTGTGTGTGAACAAATGGGCAGGGCCAGGGCAGATTAGGAGAGCAAAGGCATTGATACGGCTGGGCTCATGGGCACAGAGATGGGCATGCAGCTGTTAGCAGAAGTGGTAGGTAGGAGACAAGGAAACAAGATGGAAGCCTGGAACAAGGACGAAAAAGAAGGGTCGCAGGGATAGTAAGAATTCTTGAGAAAAATTGTATAAAATATTAAACCAATGAAAAATACACCTCTTTATTATTATTTTCCAGGGACCATGCAATGTGCTTTCACATAAATCTTCTCATTCATTTCTCAGAACAACCTTGAAATGGCTGTTTGAGTGTCT
>NW_006957683.1:0-632 GCF_000164805.1 Carlito syrichta
TTTTATCTCCCAGAACACATGGAAGTAACTCTGTAGTGAGGGGCCTGGATATAATGCCCTGCACCTCCACAGCTGAAAGGGGTGAAAGTAGGAGTGGACCAGGAAATTTAAGTAGAGCTGAGCATGTAGCCCCCATATTAATAACAAATGATATAACCCTGCCAGCTACTGATATTTCCACCCTAGGCTCAGTTGGTTTAATAGTTTGTTCCGAAGACATTGGTGCTACCAAGCCAGGGGTGAGTCAATTCCACAAGAGCAAGCCCAAGAGAATCCCTTCTGAGATCATGCAAGGTGCCTGGTGTCCCTCATTTGCAGCAAGCCTCTGGGCCATGTGCTCTCCTCCGGCTAGGAGAATGAGGCAATCATGAGCCCAATGTTCATGCTGTTTGCATTTGGGACAGGGCTTTGCCAATGGCAGGGCTTGATAGTGTTTGGCCATATGCCCATTTTTATGGCATCAGAAACAAACCTGGGAAGGGGTTATGTATCCCTTCTGCGATTGACCATTTGGGGTGGAAGATTATCAGTGGTGGCTCTCTCTGCTAAAGCAGTAGATAAAAGCTGAAACACTTCCCGCTTATGTTTGCAGTCCTGCATTCTTTCTTCCTCTCGGTTGTTAAAGACTTTAA
>NW_006957684.1:0-3594 GCF_000164805.1 Carlito syrichta
CCATCCCTGCCACCCATAGTGAGGTTTCACCCTCAGGGATGGGAGAGTGAAAGGTAGTTTCCTGCCTGTCATTAATGGGAGGCTTCAACAGTGGTCACCAGGCACGTCTGGCCCATACCTCCAGCCACGTGCCTCTGAAGACCTGCCTCCACACTCATGCCCACGGCAAGGACACTTTTAAATTCAAGGAACAGATGGCCCAGAGTTAGGGTGGCCGTTGGGCACAGAGGGATCAAGAAATCCTGAACCAAAGTGGGGGCAGCCATTGGGGGGTTGGGACTGGAGGGTGCCAAGCTTGGGGAACCCTCACATTTGTAGGGGTGGGGGGATGGACTGAAGGCAGAAAGTTTGCTGGATAATGGATTTCTTCTTTCTTTCTTTCAATCTTTCTGTCTTTGTTTTCTTTCCTCGCTAGGTTGCCTAGGCTGGTCTCAAACCACGCAACTCGGGCCATCCTCTCGGCCTAGTCTTCCTAAACTGCTGCTATCACAGGTTTTTTATTTGGTCGACATCCTAATCTTCTTGCCTGGTCTTGAACTCTGGGCCAGAGGTGATTTTCATGGCAAGGTCTACTCACACCCAAGGTTTTCTGGGTTTTACTTGGGGTTGAGGTGGAAGCTCGCTATGGTGTCCAGCCTTTTGTTGAGCTCCCAGTCTCCAATCATCTTTCTGTCTTGCCCTCCCCTAGTGCTGACGAGACAGTCATGAGTCGCTCCGCCATCTCAGTTCCCCCAAAAGTTTGACAGTCACGCCCTCCCTTTTGCTGAGGCAGCCCCTGGGATTAGTGAGTGGGTTCACCTAGGGGAATGACACAGGCAGAGAGGTAGGCGCCCCAGCGGCGACATGCCTCTGCACAAGTCGCTCCCCATGGGGAGGGCTCAGTGGGTGAATCTGGCCACACTCTCCATGTCCCGGGTCGTCGGAAGGGAGCGGGACCCACAGTTATGCCCCAAGAGGTGTTTAGTGGCCCAGTTCAGGGGCGTACTCCTGTCATACCAGCATTCTGGGCAGCCAAAGAGAGAGGAAGTGCTGAGACACAGCTTTGAGACTAGCCCAGGCACCTTGACAAGATCTCGTTTCTACAAGAAGCCAAAAAAATGAGCCGAGCATGGTGGCACATGCCTGTCATTCCGGCCAACCGGGAGACAGGCATGGGGATCGCTGGAAACAGCCAGTAGAGGCGGTGGTGGCTGAGACTGGGCCTCTGTGCTCCGGCCTTGGTGCCAGAGTGGGACTCCGACTCAGAATAATAATACCAACCAACACTACCACCACTACCACAGGCCGAGCTCAGGGTCTCACTCTGGCATCCTGGCCCTCAGAGGCCCAGGCGAGTGGACGGCCTGAGCCTGTGGGTTTGACACCAGTGCAGGAGATGGAGAGAGACCTAGTCTCAGTCATCAAAAATAAATCCAAAAATTAGCCAGGTGTAGGAGCAGAAACCGGTGGTTACAGCCACTAGAGGGGCCGAGGCAAGAGATAGCCTGAGACCAGGAGGTGGAGTCCACAGTTGTCTTAGCATGACCCTGCACTCTGGTCTGGGAGACAGCATAGGATTTACCCTCCAAATAACAATAATCACCATCACCACCCCTGCCACTCAGCATGAGGAGTCACCCTCAGGGATGAGAGATGAAAAGTCACTTTCCATCCTGTTGTTCATGGGAGGTTTCAAAGGAGCCACTGGCCACGTCCATCCCTGCCTTCGGCTATGTGCCCCAGAAGACATTCCTCCACCATCCACGCTCATACCCCACAGGAAAGACGTCTGTGAGCTCACAGAACAGACGGCCCAGAGCTAGGGCGACCATTGGGCACAGAGTGACCAAGGCAGTCTTGCATTGCCTCCACCAGCCCAGGTGCCAGTCAGCCTGTCTGCCATATCTGTGCGGTGGGAGTGCCCCTTCCTCTCACAATTTCTCCTATGTCCCCACTGACGTGGACCTTTCCCTGTGTGCCATGGATGCCCGTCATGATGCCTGTGGAAGGGTCTTTTTTGTCGCTGGAATCTCTGTCGGCAGGCTGGGGTGCGGTGGCACAATCGTGGTTCCTGGGGCCTTGACATGCGTGGTTCAGGTGGTCCTCCTGCCTCATACCCCAAGCATTCAGGACTCTGGGGCCACCATGCATGACTAGATTTTGGGGACCTCTCACCAAGACAAGGTCTGGCTATGTCGCCCAGGCTGGATTCAACTGCTGGTCTCAGGCAGACTCCTGCTTCGGACTTCAAGGATGTGGGGTTGATGGCCATGGGCCACATTGCCCAACCTGTACTTGCAAGTTCTGTTGGGGAGGCTACACAAAGGAATGCACCAGGATGGAGTCTATCGCATCTCATGTAGCTGGGACTGCCAGCGCCACCACGCATGACTCCATTGTTTGTGTTCTAGGGCACAAAGGGCACTTGCTACGTAGTCCAGACAATCTTGAACTCCCAGGCTCCAGCCGTCCCCCTCCTCAGCCTCCCAAAACCACATACCAATTGACTGCCGATCCAACATCTTTTGAGAACTGTGGTCCCAAGTTTGGGGCTTCCTTTCCAAAGGATCTCTGTCTGTTCATGATGATCCCAACTCCATACCTAAATGGATGCTCTTCTTTTTTTACCCTTTTTTCCTTTTCTTCTTTGAGTTGCATTCTCACTCTGTCACCCAGGCTGGAGGGCTGGGCTCTGGTGACACTTTCCCCGGCATTCCATGGAACCGGAATGACAGGTGCGCACCAACATGCCCCATTCATTTAGGATGACTGGTGGAGACAAGGTCTTGTTGAGGTGCCAGGGTGTGTTCTAGTCTGCGGGTTCAGTCCGTCTACTGGTCTCGGCCTCACAAAGCACTGGGATGATGAGTCTGAGCCTCCAATCATGGCCTCGATCCTTCGTCAAAAATAAACCAGAAGCCAGTTGTGCCAGTCCATGCCTGAAATCCCAGCGCTCTGGGAGGCTGAGACTGGAGTATGGTTGGAGCCCAGGAGCCCAAGGCCCACCTTGACCAGGCAGGGAGAGCCAGTCTCTGAACTCATTCCAACAGGGTCTGGGGACGAGGTGCCCATCATCTTGGTCACTCTGGAACATGAGAGCTTCGGGAACTCCCACACCAAAGTGGGGGCAGCCATTGGGGTGTTGGGGCTGGAAGATGCTGAGCTTGGGGAACGTTCACATGTGCGGGGGGAAGGAATGAGGGCAGAAAGCTTACAGGAGAATGGATTTATTCCTTTCTTTCTTTTTCTTTCTTTCTTTCTTTCTTTCTTTCTTTCTTTCTTTCTTTCTTTCTTTCTTTCTTTCTTTCTTTCTTTCTTTCTTTCTTTTCTTCCCTCACTAGGTTGCCCAGGTTGCTCTCAAGCCACCAACTCGGACTGGGTCTCCCAAACTGCTATGATCACAGGCTTTCCATTTGGTCGACATCCTGGTCTTCTGCCTGGTCTTGAACTCTGGCCGGAGGTGACCCTCCCACCAAGGCCTGCCCTCACCCAAGGATTACTAGGTTTTCCTTGGGGTCAAAGTGGGGACTTGCTGTGGCATCCATCGTGGTCTCACACTCCCAGGCTCTGGTGATCTTCCCATCCCGGTAACCCTGAGTACCAAGGAGACAAGCT
>NW_006957685.1:0-7294 GCF_000164805.1 Carlito syrichta
CAGTTCATTTTGGGGTAGATTTGTTGCAATGTGTTCCCAATTTTTCACCCCTCTATGTATTCACAATCTTTACCATGTGACTATGCACCTTCTAACCCTTGAGCTTGAGTTTATTTACCTACTCCTTAAATCTGGAGAATTAGTTTTGTAACTCGTTTTGGCCAATAGAATGCAGAGGAAATAAGATTCCAGGCTGGAGTAGACTCTGAAGGTTGTGAACATTTTCACTAGTTCTTTTTTTTTTTTTTGAGTTGTAGTCTCACTCTGTCGCCCAGACTGGAGTGCAGTGGCACGCTCCTGGCCACCGCAGCCTCAACCTGCTGGGCTCTGGCAACCCTTCTGCCTCAGCCTTCCAAGTAGCTGGAACTACAGGTGTGTGCTACCACACCTGGCTAATTTTTTGATTTACTGTAGAGATGAGGTCTCACCAAGTTGCCCAGGTGGGTCTTGAACCCGCAGGCTCAGGCAATCCACTCACCTCAGCCTACCAAAGCATGGGATTACAGGCTGAGCCACTGAGGCCAGCTTTTTTTTTTAGAATCCTACTCAGCTGCCATGGCAACAATGTCAGTCTGGCCTGCCAGGTAATGGGCCAAATGGATTCAACACAATCCCTATAAAATTACCAGCATCATTTATTACAGATATATAAAAAAAGATAGTCAAATTCATATGGAAGCAAAAAGGAACCCAAATAGCTAAAGCAATCTTGAGCACAAAGGGAGCCAGAGGTATCAGATTTCCAGACTTCAAACTTTACTATAGGCATAGTAACCAAAACAGCCTGGTACTGCTACAAAAATTGACACATAGACCAATGAATAGAATTGAGAAACGAGAAAAAAAAAAACAAAACTGCTGCTTTACAATCATCTCATCTTTGATAAAGTTGACAAATGCTGGGGAAAAGACACCTTATTTAACAAATGGTCCTGGGAAAACTAGCTAACCATATACAGAAGAATGAAGCTGGACCACTTTATTTCACCATGTACAAAAATTAACTCAAGATGGATTAATGACTTAAACGTAAGACCTCAAATTATAAAAAGCCTAGAAGAAATCCCAGGACACACTCTTCTGGACATTGACCTAGGCAATGAATTCATGTCCAAGACCTCAAAAGCAAAAATCAAAATTGACAAGTGGGATCTAATCAAACTAAAGAGCTTCTGCATCAGCTGAATTAATAGACAATGTACAAAATAGAGGGAAATGTTTGTAAACTGTGCATCCAACAAGGGACTAATGGGGTCTGACAATTAAGTTTGTGAACTCATCCTAGAAAAAGTGCTACATACCTCATTGCTGAATTTCATGACAGTAACCTCTGAGGTCTCCCCTTGAGAAGCTATGTACTGATTGCCAGCACCTAGTCCACCTGTTAAAGCAACTCTGGAACTATTTTTTTCTGGAATGGCTGTCAGAACAGAGCCGTGATCATATTATCCTTATGCCCTGAATGTCATCAAAATATCTTTCTTTCAATATTTCCTTTATTCTGGGTAAAAGAAGTCATTGGGGGGCCAGATCAAGTGAGTAGGGAGGGTGCTCCAATACAGTTATTTGTTTGCTGGCTAACAACTTCCTCATAGTGCTGTGTTAGCTGGTGCATTGTTGTTATGCAAGAGCCATGAGTTATTTGTGAAACGTTCAGATCATTTTTGTCTTTTTCACGCAGTCTTTTTACCACTTCCAAATAGTAAACTTGATTAACTGTTTGTCCGGTTGGTACAAATTCATAATAAACAATCTGATATCAAAAAAGGTTAGCAACATAGTTTGGACTCTTGATTTGGACTGACAGAACTTTTTTGATTGTAGAGAACTGGCTGACTTCCATTATACACTTTTATGCTTTGTTTCAGGGTCATCTTGCTACATCCATGTTTCATCATCAATGGTAACATAGCCCGAGATATCGTCTTGCTTTTTCAAAAGGTCTTGGCAAACTTTGACTTACCTTTGCTTTTGTTAATCAGTAAGTTCCTTTGGGACCATTTTTGCACACATCTTGCTCATGCCAAGGTTTTCAGTTAAGATTTTTCCTTTTTCTCTATCAATGTTTATTTGGACTGCTATACTTCTCACAGTCAGCCAAAGATTTTGATGCATAATTTGACAAATTTTGGCAATGTCTTTGTCAGTTCTGCTTATTATTGACTGTCCTGACCTCTATTATTAATGATGCTTTCTCTCTACTCAGAAAAAAACAAAAACAAAAACGTTTAATTCATCTGTTCACTGCCATTTTCTTCATGGCATTATCCCCATGAGCTTGGATTAACATTCCCTGATTTCATTTCCACTTTTACCAACTTTAACAAGAAATTTAATGTTTTTTCATTGCTCTAATTCAAGCTTCAACATTCTCACAATGGCATACAAAGACATGCAACAACAATGACGAATGCCATTCAGCAAGACACTGCCACATGTCGACACAAACACAGTTATGAGATTCTGATATATCAAGATTACAGAACCTTACTGAGGTGTTTGTGCAGTGCTGCCAGTGTAAGCACATGGCAGCAACTTAATTGTCAGAGCTCATGTCCAGACTCCACAAAGAATTTAAATAAAATGACAGGAAAAACCTAGTAGCCTCATTATGAAGTGGGCAAAGGAGATGATCAAACAGTTCTCAAAGG
This sequence comes from Carlito syrichta, assembly GCF_000164805.1. Classification (NCBI taxonomy): domain Eukaryota; kingdom Metazoa; phylum Chordata; class Mammalia; order Primates; family Tarsiidae; genus Carlito; species Carlito syrichta. The sequence continues at coordinate 2,652 of NW_006957685.1, forward strand.
AAGACATACAAGTGGCCAACAGACGTATGAAAAAATGTTCAACATTACTAATCATCAGAGAAATGCCAATCAAAACCACAATGAAATATCATGTCATCAGTGACAATGGCTTTTATTATAAATTGAAAACAGATGCTGGTGAGGTTGCTGAGAAAAGGGAATGCTCCTATACTGTTGGTGAGAATATAAGCGAGCTTAGCCCCTGTGGAAAGCAGTTGGGAGATTTCTCAAGTAACTAAAGATAGATTTACCATTTGATGCAGCAATTCCTCTACTGGGTATATACCTGAAGGAGCACAAGTCATTCTATCAAAAAGATGCCTGCACTTATAAGTTTGTCACAGCTCTATCCACAAGAGCAAAAACATGGTATCAACTTAGGTGCCCATCAAGAGTGTCTGGATAAAGAAAATGTGATACATACACACCATGGAATACTATGCAGTCCTAAAAAAGAAAACAATTCTGTCCTTTGTAGCAACATGGTTGCAGCTGGAAACCATCATCCTAAGTGAATTATCACAGAAACAGAAAACTGAATACCACATCTTCTCACTTGTAAGTGGGAACTAAACAGTGAATACACATGGTCATAAAGATAGGAAAAACAGACACTGGGGACTCCTAAAGGGGGAAGAGAGCGAGGGAAGTAAGGATTGAAGAATTACCCACTGGGTGCCATGCCCTCCACCTGGATGACAGGCTCACTAGAAGCTCAAAGCTCACCATCCTGCAATATGTCTATGTAAAAAACTTATACATGTATCTCTTGAATAAAAAACAAAACCAAAAAATAGACAAATGGTCTAGTCACAGTGTTTCCAGCTCATAGGTGGAAAACAACCAGACAAGTACTAGGCGAGATGTTCCCCTAGCCAACCTGCCAGCTGCCTGTAGATACATTTGTTACCAACGGTGATCAGCCAAGTTTGGCCCAGATTTGCAGAACCACCTAGTTGACCTGTAGATTTGTGGACAATAATACATGCTTTGATTGTAAACCAGAGTTTTGGGGTGGTTTGTTGTGCAGCATTCTTGTTATATAGGTAACTAATACACCTAGCTGTCATAGTTATGTGTTGTTGAGTAACAAATCATCCCAAAATTTGCTGGCTTAAAATAATTTTTTCTTATTTCTTAGTTCTGTTGTATTACTATGATTTTAAATAACGGTGCAAATGTTTTCAGTCTAGGTGTGGCAGATAATACATTTCAAAGATGTTTGCACAGTATGTCATACTTCACATTCTCTTATGTGTGTGGCCCATTAATATCTAGGTTTTATTTTCCCACCCCTTTGAATCTAGGCAGGGTTTATGACTGCACTACAAAATATGGCAGAAGTAACGGTGTGTCAGTTCATTTGAGGCTACAGGAAAGGAGACACAATAAATATAGATGTGGTATATTTGTAGAACATACAGGAACCTACAGGTCATTAATCCACACTATCACAGAGAAAAAGGAGACAACCAGTTAGATGCCTCCATGCCTAACCTTGTCTTTTTGATAATAGCATTCTAACTGGGGGGCAAATGATACCTTTGTGGTCTTGATTTTCATTTCCCTTATGATTAGTGATGCTGAACATTTTCTCATATGCCTGTTGACCATTAGATGAATAATTAGCAAATGTTTTCTCTCCCCAACAGATTGTCTCGACACTTTGGCTGTTTCTCTTGTTGTGTAGAAACTTTGTAGTTTAATATGGTACCATTTATCTTTTTTTTTTTTTTTTGGTTGCCTGTGCCTTTGAGGACTTAACCATAAAGTCTTTGCCTAGACCAATGTCCTAACATGATTCACCTATGTTTTCTTCTAGTAGTTTTATTATAGTTTCAGGTCTTATATTTAAGTCTTCAATTAATCTTGAGTTGATTTTTGTATGTGGTAAAAAATATGAGGTTAGTCTCATTCTTCTGTATATAAATACCCAAGTTTTCCAGTAACATTTATTGAAGAAGGTGACTTTCCCCAGTGTATGCCCTTGGCATCTTGCACCTTTGTTGAAAATCCGTTGGATGTAAAAAGTCTATTTATTTCTGGATCTCTATCTTTTATTTTTAGTTTGGTCTAGCTGTCACTTATGTTGGAGTGTAGTGGCATGATCATGGCTCACCACAGGCTCAACTGTCTGGGCTCAGGTTATCCTTATGCATCTGCGACTTGAGGAGATGAGACCTCAGCCTTGTACCAATGCTGGGCTAATTTTCTAATTTTTTATTTCTATTTTTGGTAGAGACAATTCTCACTCTGTTGCCTAGGCTGGTGTTGAATTCCTGGACCCAAGTGATCTTCCAGCCTCACCCTCCCAAAGTCTGAAGTTCTAGGATTACAAGCAAGAGCCACTGCTCCCAGCCCTGGGTTCTCTATTCTGTTTCTTTTTTTTTTGGTCTATGTGTTTTTTTAATATCAATACCATGCTGTTTTGGTTTCTATAGCCTTGTAGCATACTTCACAATCAGGTAATGTAATACCTCTGTCTTTATTGTTTTTGTTCAGAATTGATTTGGCTACTTAGTCTTTTTTGTTGTTGTTTCACAAATTTTTAAGATTTTTCTTCTCATTCTTAGAAAAATGACTTTGATATTTTGACAGGGATTTCACTGACTCTGTAAATTTCTTTGTGTAGCCTGGTCATTTTAACCATATTCATCTTTCTGATCCATGAACATGGGATGTCTTTCCATTTCTTTGTATCATCTTCAATTTCTTTTAGCAGTGTTTTATAACTTTCTTTGTAGAGAACTTTCACTTCTTTGGTTAAATGTATTCCTAGGTATTTTTTCTGCAACTGCTGTAAAAAGGTTTGCCTTCCTGATTTCTTTCAGCTAGTTCATTGTGGTGTATACAAATGCCACTAATTTTTGTATGTTGATTTTGTATCCTGCAACTTTACTGCATTTATTGATCAGTTTTACTTTTTTTTGGTGGAGTCTTTAGGTTTTTCAAGATATAAGATTATGTTATCTGCAATGAACAATTTGACTTTCTCTTTTCAAATCTGTTGGCCTTTTATTTCTTTCTGTTGCCTGATTGTTCTGGCTAGGACTTCCGGTGTTATGTTAAATAAAGTGGATAAAATTGTCTTGTTCTAGTTCTTAGAGGAAAGAATTTCAGCTTCTCTTCATTATGATGTTATCTATGGGTTTGTAGTATATGATATTTGGTATGTTGAGGTATGATCATTCAATACATAGTTGGTTGAGGGTTTTTTTAATAATAAAGGAAAGTTGAATTTTATCAAAGGTTTTTTCTGCATCTCCTAAGATGACCAGATGGTTTTTGTTCATTCTTTTGATGTGATGTATCACATTTATTGATTTTCATATGTTAAACCAATGCATCCCTCAGATCAATTCCACTTTATCATGGTATATTACCTTTTGGATATGATGTTGGATTCAGTTTGTTAGTATTTCATTGAGGATTTTTACATCTGTGTTATCAGATATATTAGATTATAGTTTTCTTTTTTTTTATTGTGGTCATGTCTTGTTTTGGTATCAGGGACTTCTGACCTAGTAGAATGAATTAGGGAGAATCCCCTCCTTTTCACATCTTTGGACTAGAAGATTTGGTGTTACGTTGCTTTTGTGAGATTTGTAGAATGTGGCAATGAAGGCATTCAGTCTTGGACTTTGTTTTTTGGGAAACTTTTTATTATTGATTTATTCTCATTGCTTTTTATATTTGTGGGTTCAAGTTTTCTATTTCTTCTTGATTCAATCTTGGTAGGTTGTATGTGTCCAGGAATTTATTTCTTCTAGGTTTTCAATTTGTTAGTGTATAGTATTCATAATAGTCTGTGGTGCTCTTTGGTATTTCTGTGGTATCAGTTGTAATTACTTCTGATTTTGTTCATTATTTGTTTCTTATTTTGCTTACTTGTATCTTCTCTCTTTTTTCCTAATCCAGCTAGTGGCGTGTTATTTTTGTTTGTCTTCATAAAAAAAAAATACAACTCTTTGTTTCATTGACTTTTTTTGCTTTTTTTGTGGCCTCTATTTCATTTCTTTGCTTTGATCTTTATTGTTTCTTTCCTTCTGCTACTTTTGGGTTTATTTTTTTTCTCTTGCTTTTCTAGTTCCTTGAGTTGTGTCATTAGCTTATTGATTTGAAATCTTTCAACTTTTTTGATATAGGCATTTATTGCTATCTGCTTCCTTCTTAGCACTAATTTTTCTGTATTCCATAGATTTTCATATGTTGTGCTTCTACTTTCATTTAATTTTTTTCTATTTCTTCCTTTATCCAATAGTCATTCAGTAGCATGTTGTTTAATTTTAATGTATTTTACAGTTTCCATGTTCCTGTTGTTACTGACTTCCTGTTTTCTTTCATTCTAATCTGAGAGGGTGTCTGGTAAATTTTGATTTAAAAAAAAATTGAGACTTGCTTTGTGTCCTAATGTATAGTTTATCCTGGAAAATGTTCTCTATGCTAATAAGAAAAATGTGTATTCTGAGGCTGTTGAATGAAATATTCTTTAAATACCTGTTAGGGTCATTTGGCTTAAAGTGCAGTTTAGACCACATATGGTGGCACATGCCTATAATCCAAGCACTTTGGGAGACAGAGGCATCAGGAAGGAGAATTGCTTGAGCCTATGAGTTTGAGACTAGCCTGGACAACATAGCGAA
>NW_006957686.1:0-796 GCF_000164805.1 Carlito syrichta
CGTGGACTCAGGCAATTCACTCACCTCAGCCTTTCAAAGGTGGGGGATTATAGGCTGTGCCAATGAGGTAGGCTCATATGAATTCTTAATTGTAATTTCCAGGTCTGAGAAGAATTATGCTAACATAACGGTTATTTAATTGAATCTGTAGATTGACCAAATGACTAATTTTTGCCTTAAAGATGTAAGCAAACTCGGGGAAACAAGCATGTCAAATTGTCATTAATTACATCAGCCTCAGAACTTTGGCATCATAATGGGAGGCACCTTCACTACTGAGCAATCCTTAGCCTTCAAGGGCTTGTGTTCAGTGCTCTGCCAAATACAGTAGATATAGTGCATTTTATTACCAAGAAGTGAATAAAACCATGTGTTCACACCTATCCATAAACTTCTCCAGGGATAAGTGACCATTCAAAAATCCACTAAACGAGGTATCCTTTTCTTTGATTTTTGCAATACAGTATTTATTGAGAGGACAGAGAAACTCCCATACTAGGAGGGGACCTGAGTGAGTTTCGAACTTGGTAGTGTTTTATTATAAGGGTCACCGATCCTGTTGGAGCTTGGTTATAGCACAACTACATACTATTTTAGCACTTTCTTTAGTTTAGAAACTTTTAGCACTTTCTTTAGTTTAGAAACTTTTGGATGCTTTTAGTATCATGTAACAACGTTTGTGTTGTTTTTCTAAAAGGATTTGTACACCGTTTTAGCTAAGATCATCGTCATTTTTTCGGAATTTTTAATTATCTAAATTTTTATAGTAATGAGGAGCCCAAATACTTACTACCTT
>NW_006957687.1:0-811 GCF_000164805.1 Carlito syrichta
TCCTTGCTTACACGAGTCCTCCATCCCAGAAATTTATAGAGAGTCTTGCTAAGAGATAAGCACCAATCAGGTTTTGGAAGTAGGAATCTGGATAATGGGAGTCCTCATATAGAAGAAACTGCACTGTCTTTTGCTAAAGAATAAGAAATCTGGTTTACACGTGTCCCCAATACCCCAAAAACTTCAGGGTGTCTAGTTATGGGCTAAATACGAATTTGGTTTTTTGAAGCAGAATCTAGGGAAATGAAATCCTCATAAACAGGCTAATGCACGGACTTTTCCCAAGAAAGAATGAGGAAGCTGGATGACATGTGTTCTCAATCCCCAAGATACTAGACGGTGTCTTCCTAAGGGCTAAAGAAGCGTCAGGGTTTCGACGCATGAATATGGGAAAGGTAGTACTCATATACAGGCAAGTACACGGCTGTTGCTAAAAATAAGGAATCTGGGTTATACACGTCCTCAGTCCTGAAAATCTACATGGTTTCTTGCTGACGGTTAAATAAGAATCAGGGATTCGAGGCTTGGATGTGGGTAATAACAGACCTCATATACAAGAAACTACATGGCCTCTTCCCAACAAAAAAGAAGAACTCTGTTTTCCACGGTTCGCTATCAAAAAATCAACATGGCATCTTCCTAAGTGCTAATCAAGAATCAGGGTTTCAAATCAGGAATCTAGGGAGAGAGAGTCCTCATGTAGAGGAAACTATACGGCCTCTGACGAAAGATGAATAAAGAATCTTTGTTGTATGAGTCCTCAATACAAAAAATTCCCAGGATATCTTGCTATAGGACAAACAAGAAACAG
>NW_006957688.1:0-775 GCF_000164805.1 Carlito syrichta
TTACTGGTAGACACTGCTCAGACTTCTTTTTCTGATGTAAAACAGAAGGCCGAGGAAAGTTATGAGGACTTTGTTTCCACACTCACTACGGCTGTTAATCAGGTAATTACTAACGAAGAACTAGCAGAAATTCTTATCAAACAATTGGCTTTTGAAAATGCTAATAATACTTGTCAGGCTTTGCTTAGACCCATACACAAAACCAGATTGGTTACTGATTTTATCTGCCAGTGCGCAAACGTAAGCCCAGCTATTATGCAAGGGATGACTTTTGCCACAGCATTGAAGGGAGAAACCTTTTCACAGATCTCTCAAGGTTTGCAGGGCGCAGGTAAACAGAAAAATGTTTTAGTGCAATCATGTTATGTGTGTGGACAAATAGGGTACATTAGTAGAAATTGCCCCGCTAAGCTTAATGCTACCTCTTCAAATGGCACAACACTGCCACCTACTGGGGCTGCTCGACCAAAAGGAATATGTCCTAAATGCCAAAAAGGTTATCACTGGTCATGAGAATGTAGATCTAACTTTCATAAGAATGGCACTCCTTTAATACAACAGGTTATCCAGGTTCAGGGAAAATTCCAAGCGGGCCAGCCCCGGTCCCAGACAAAAATAGGGGCGGCTTCCAACGTGATCCCGTTCATTCTTTCTGCTTCATTGCAGAGCTCATCTGAGCCACCCCAGGGAGTGCAGGACTGGACTTGTGTTCCTCCACCACAACATATTAACTCCGGACATTCCAGTGATCTCAATTCCTACAGGAATAAAGGGC
>NW_006957689.1:0-511 GCF_000164805.1 Carlito syrichta
CCATCCACCTGCATGACAGAGAGGTATGCCAACTCCAACTAATAATAATAATCTTCACAACCACCACCACCAACTCATGGATGGGAGAGATAAAGGCACTTTCCAGTCTGTCGTTCATGGGATGTTTCAACGGTGGTCACCCAGAATGTCCATTCAGCTCTTTTGGCCACGTGACCCAGAAGGCCTGCTTCCACCCACCACACTCTTGCACCATAGCAAAGACGTGCATGAGCTCACAGAACAGACAGCTCCGAACAGAGCAATCAAGGAAGCCCAGCAACACCATGGCCAGTCCCGGTTCCAGTCACCCTGTCTGCCACCTTCAGATGGGATGAAGCACCCCTTACTCTCCCTATCACTCCATTGACCCTCACCCTCGCGAACCTGTCCCTAAGGAGTCATGGACGCCCATCAAGACGCACGAGGGAGGTGTCTTTTTTGTCGCAGCAGTCTCTGTCAGCTGGGCTGAGGTGTGGAGGCAGGATTGGGTCTCCTGGAGTCTTGACCTGCA
>NW_006957690.1:0-8407 GCF_000164805.1 Carlito syrichta
GAATTCCTGTATTGTTGCTTTTAGGTCTGGGAAGAATGTAGTTGGTAATTTGATGGATATGCTTTAAATCTGTTGATTGTCTCAGGTAGAATGGACATCTTAACAATGTTGATTCTTCCAGTCCATGAGCAGGGAATATTTTTCCACTTGTTTGTGTCATTTTATTTCTTTGAGTAGTGTTTTCTAGTTTTCATTGTAAAGATCTTTCACGTCTACTGGTTAGGAAGATGCCAAGGTATTGCATTTTTGTGTGTGGCTATTGTGAATGAAACTGTACTTTAAATTTGCATTTCTGTTTCTTTATCATTGGTATATAGAAGTGCAAATGTCTTTTGCACATTTATTTTATACTCTGAGACTGCCAAAGTTCTGTATCAGTGCAAGGAGGTTTTGACAGATTCTCTTGGGTTTTCAAGGTATAGAATCATGTTGTCTGCAAAGAGAGATAACTTGACTTCCAAGTTTCCTATTTGGATACCCCAATCACCTTCTCTTCTCTGATTGCTCTAGCTAGGACTTCCATAACTATGTTAAACAGAAGTGGTGAGAGTGGGCATCCTTGCCTTATTCCAGTTTTCAGGTGAAATGGTTCCAATTTCTATCTGTTTAGTATGCAGGCTGTGGGTTTCTCATAGGTTACTCTTAATATTTTGAGGTATGTTCCATCTAATGCCTAGATGTTCGAGGGTTTTTATCAAAAAGTGGTGTTGGATTTCATCAAAAACTTTTTCTGCATGATATAATCAAGAGGTGTTTGTTTTTACATCTGTTGATATATTTAATTATGTTTATGGTCTTATGAATGCTGAACCAGCCTTGCATCCTGTGGATGAGGTCTACTTGGTTGTGGTGGATGATTTTTTTTTTTTTTTGAGTTGGAGTCTCACTGTCGCCCAGATTGGAGTGCAGTGGCCACTCCCGGCCACCGCAGCCTCGACCTGCTGGTCTCCGGTGATCCTTCCCCCTCAGCCTTCCAAGTAGCTGGAACTACAGGTGCATGCTACCACGCCCGGCTAATTTTTTGATTTATTGTAGAGGTGAGGTCTTGCCTGCCCAGGCAGGTCTTGAACCCGCGGGCTCAGGCAATTCACTCACCTCAGTCTCCCAAAGGCATGGGATTACAGCCACCGAGCCCAGCATGGTGGATGATTTTTGATGTCTGTTGTTGAATCTGACTTGCTAGGATCTTGTTGAGAATTTTAGTATCTATGTTCATCAAGGATATTGGCATGTAGTTCTCTTTCTTTGTTGGATCTTTACCTGGTTTGGGTATCAATGTGATGTTACCTTCGTAAAATGATTTGGGGAGAGTTCCATTTTTCTCAATCACCTGGAATACTTTCAATAGGATTGATATCAATTCCTCCTTGTATATCTTGTAAAATTCTGCTGGAAAGCCATCTGGTCCAGCACTTTTTTTTGTAGGTAGTTTTCTTAGGACATAATCTATTTCCTGAATTGTTATTGATCTATTTAGGGACTCCATTTCTTCTTGTTTCAACATAGGGAGGTTGTGTGATGTAATAAAATCCTCTATTTCCTTTAGGTTTTCAAGTTTGTTTCCATATAAGTGCACATAGTGCTCATGATAATCTTTTGTACTTCTTTGGGGTCAGATGTGACTTCATCTCTTGTGCTTCTGATTGTGTTTATTGGGACTTTTTCTCTTTTTTTCTTGGTCAGTCTAGCTAGGGAACCATCATTCTTGATTATCCTTTCAAAGAACCAGCTTTTTGTTTCATTGATTTTTTTGTATTATCTTTTTGTCTTCGATGTCCCAGATTTGGGCTTTTATTTTGGTGATCTGGTTTCTTCTGCTGAAGTTAAAGTTTTGATGATCTTGCTTTTCCAGCTTCCTTAGGTGACTTGTTAGGCTGTTAACTTGTGATATTTCCATTTTCTTCATGTGCGATTTTAGAGATATGAATTACCTTCTTACTACTGTTTTCATGGCATCCCAGAGATATTGATAAGATGTTTCTTCATTTTTATTTGTTTCTAGGCATCTTTTAATCTCTGTTTTGATTTCCATGTTGACCCAGGAGTTACTTAGCATCATGCCCTTTAGTGTCCTTGTGTTTGTGGATTTGGGGGCAACCTTGTTGGTGTTGATAATTATTTTTATTCCACTGTGGTTTGAGAAGGTGCATGACAAAATTTCAATCTTATGAAATTTTTTAATGCTAGATTTATGACCAAGGATGCAGTTGATCTTTGAGTATGCTCCATGTGGTAAAGAGTAGAATGTATAATCTATTGTTGTTGGATGGAGTGTTTTGTAGGTATCAATTAAGTTCATTTGATCAAGAGTCACATTGAGATTCCTGATCTCCTTGCTGATTTTTTGTCCTGATAATCTGTCTAGGATTCTGAGTGGGGTATTGAAGTCCCCAGCTATGATTACTTTAGAGTCAATATCTTTTTTAAGTTTGCCTAGAAGCTGCTTTATGAAAGTTGGTGCTCCTATGTTAGGTGCATATGTGTTGAGGATGAATATTTCTTGTTGATGGATTGAACCTTTTACCATTATGTAATGACCTTATGTGTCTTTTTTTAATTTTTGATAGCTTAAAGGGTATTTTGTCTGAAATTAAGATTGCAACTCATCCTTTCTCTTGTGTTCCATTCACCTGAAATTATGCTTTCTATCCTCTCACTTTAAGTCTGTGAGTATCCTTTCTGTCTCTTGGAGACAATATATTGTTGCCTCATGATAAGTTATCCATTTTGCCATTCTATGTCTTTTCAGTGGTGCATTTAGTCCATTTACATTCAGGCTAATTATTGAAATGTGAGAGTTCATCCCTGTCATGAGGTTGTTATAAAGTTTTTCTTGGTCCTGTTTATTTGTTGTCTTTCCTTTTATTTGGGAGTTGATTCATGTGTGTTTTCAATATTTTTCCTGTTCTTGTGAAGAACATTGTTCTTCTTTCCTTTTATTCTGTTTTTAATACTTTCTTAAGTGTTTCCTGTAGAGGTAGTCTGGAGGCAGCATAAATTCTTAGGGATTAGATGTCTGGGAAAGATTTTAATTCTCCTTCATTGATGAAGCTTAGCTTGACTGGGTAGCTTATTCATGGTTGAAATTGTTTATGTTTAAGAATTTTGAAGATTGGGCTTCAAACTCTCTTAGCCTGAAATGTTTCTGTAGTTAAATCTGCTGCTATTCTAATTTGTCTTCCTTGATAGGTAGCCTGATCGTTTTCTCTTGCTGACTTCAGGATTTTTTCTTTTACACCTACTTTGTTTAGGTGAATTATTATGTGTCTGGGAGTTGGTCTTCTCACTTGTTGTCTTACTGGGATTCTCTGAATCTCTTGTGTTTGAATTTTCACATCACTGATGAAATGAGGGAAGTTTTCTTAAATAGTTTCATGAAATGTTTGTTCCAAGTTGGTCTCTGTCTCTCTTTCTTCCTCAGGAAGTCCAGTTATTCTTGGGTTTGATCTCATGAATTGCTCATCTCTTGAACCTTTTGTTCTGTCTTTTTAAACTTCCTTTCTATGTTTTTGACAGTTTGGGTTAGTTCTATATTTTGGTCTTCAAGCTGTGAAATTCTTCTGCTTGACTAATTCTGCTTTTCATGCTTATTAGTTTGTTATTTATTTCAATCACAGTATTATTTACTGTTGTTGTCTAAGTTATCAACTCCTTCCTATTTTCCTCTTGTCTCTCCTCAATTCTTTTTTATTCTCTCTATTAATGTCTTGATGTCTAGGTTTGTAGTATGTGAACAGTCATTCTGGTGGCTCTTCATTGTTTGCATTCTGATGTCTGTTTTCTCAGTGTCTGATCTCCCAGGTGTCTGTGTGAAACCTATATTCTTCTTTTGGTTTTTCTTCATTTGTGTAGATTTTCCTCCCCCTTTTTCCTTATTTTGTTTCCTCCTTCTTCTTTAATTCTGTTGCTCAGGGATGGTGGGGTTGCTTTTACTTCTGTTTGCTCAATCTCCTATTTTTCCTTTTGTGAATTCTCTAGCTTTGTTCAATTCTGAAGCTGGACTGTGGGTTGGAAGGTACACATTTTGTAGTTTTGAGATTCAATTGAGGGGGAAGCTGTGATTCAAAATCTATCTGCAGATCCCGGTATCCATAGAAAGGTGTATGGATACCCTGGCACCTGTTTCCCACTGCCTTGCAATCTGTTCATGCAGTGGAGATATAGGTTTGCTCCCTGAAAGCAGAATGAGGTAAGAAAAAGGAAAATAATAGAATAGGTAAGGAGTGGGGCAAGAGGAAGGTGGAGAGATAGATGAGTAAGAGGGAAAACTGACAAATGTACTGACTAACAAATGAAAAGAGACACACAGACAGACAATCATACAGACACACAAGCGAATCCACCTCCTTACTGATGTGCTATTCCCCTACACAAATATGAAGTCTTATGTCTCAAGTTGGAGGATGGACAGAGCCAAGCATAGCTGGGTGAGACAATGCAGGTCTCTGTGTGGTTTGGGGCTCCAGCTGATCTCTGGTCCTTCAGCTGCAGGGGACTGATTGGGGGAAGGTGGACTGTGAGACAGCTGGGCACTGCAGGTCAGCCTGGCTCGGGGTGGCTCAGGGTGAGGTGGGGCAGTGCAACTGGGGTGGGAGCTCAGAGCTCCAAGGGCCGGGAGCCAAGGACTGCCCTGGGCACAGGGAGTGGCAGTGGTATCAGCAGCAGAGCAGTGTGTGGAGCTGGGGTCCTCCTGCTCACAGGCCTGCTTGGTTGGCTGAAGAGCAGGCTGGCAGTGGTGGGAGCAGCAGCCACCTTAGGTCCCAATTTGGAGCCTGGGTAGAGGTGGGTGGGGCAATGCAGGTCTCTGGTCTGGGGACTCTGGCTGATCTCTGGATTCAGGTGGCTGGGGGCAATCCAGGAGAGGCAGAGTATGAGACACCCGAGCACTGCAGGTCAGACTGGTATGGGGCAGCTTGGGGCCAGGAGGAACAGTGAATCTGGGAAGGGAGCCTGGAGCTCCACAGGCCAGGAAACAATGGCTGTTCTAGGTGTGGGGGGATGCAGTGGAGGTGGTGGGAGTGGTGGCAGAGCAGTGTGTGGGGTTGACTTACTCCAGCAGGCAGGCCTGCATGGATGAAGGAAGAGCAAGCTGGCTGTGGCTGGAGTGGCAGCCACCTTGGGGAAAGCGAGAACCTTTATGTACACTCACTTTCATGGAGACTCTCACAGTCCAACCTTTCCCATCACCATGTTGCCAACGTCCCCTTTCCCTCCTGCACCAGGAAACTCCTGTGACCCACCCAGGCTGCTCCTGCCTCTGCCACTGCCACCGCAGTTCACATCACTGTGGTTCTTTCTTGCTGTGGGTGACCAATAATTTTAAAACCATATTTATTTATCAAAAATGTATTCATCAAATGTAAACCATTTGGAATTAAGTTTGAACATTCATTTACTTATAAACCAATTTGGTAGCATGATAGACATTAACTATAACACCATATATGTGCATATACATAAACACATATAAATACGTAAACATACACAGGCTGATTCAATAGTTTTTACCTTAGAAATCTAGTCATGAGAGAGTAATACAAACTCATTGGATTATTATATGTTCATATTTGTCCCAAAAGGTAATGCCAAGACTGTGAATGAAAATTTTTGTAAAGCAGTTTCCATAACTGTATGATTATTAAAGTCCAAACCTTCCCAGACTCTGAAGAGCACTGGTACCAAACACTTCCACAATTTCCAAACAACAATGGGGCTGAATAGCACTACAGAAGAATATCACATACTAACCAGACCCAACCTGCTTAGCTTCAGAGATCAGATAAGATTGGACAACTTCAGGGTAGTATGGCCATGGACTTTTCCTCATTCCATCATCCCACAACTACACTCAGAACAATGCTGAAAAATCCACCCAATGACCCTGCACTCTAGGTTCAAATCCTGACCTACCATGACTGGTCATCAGGTAACAGGTGTGCTTCATTGTATAAATGTATGTTTCTGAAACTTTAGTTCTATGAGCATCCGGATTGTTGGAAAACTGGTCCAGGTTCATAATCTTTATTGTTTTATACATACAAAATCATGTCATTTGTGGACAGAGATAATTTTGCTTCTTTCTTCCTATTTTGATGGTTTTTATTTTTTTATTTTTGTCTAATTTCTTCTTTTGAAATGGCTTATTTTAACTTTCATGAAATAGTTAGACAAGCCTGTTTAAAATTCTTCCCTAGATTTGGAGGAAGCCGAGGAGCTCTGAATCAGACATGTGCATACATGTGCAAAAGGCAAGTCTTGTCAAAGGGACCTAAAGACAATACTACTACTATTGCGACTACTAATAATGATAATGTAAGGCATTGGAGAGGTTCAGATATAGTAACAAGGACTCGTGTCTGAGAGGCTAGCACTTGGGTCTGGTGAGAGGTTGTACTTGTTCTCTTTCCATACACACCACAATTCCAAATCCTGTGAAATTGCAAACCCAAGAGCTGCTTCTCCATGTTCCCAATAATTCTGTGATACAGGTTACCTGTGGAATGGTTTGTCACACAAAGGGATATAAATGCCTCCATTGATACAGAGGGGAAAGTTCAAATTTAATTGGAAGTCAAGCAAAGACTGGAAGAAACTCATTCAGCAGGTCATTTGGTAATCTGGGATGCATAATAGAAACACTGGGACCCTAGAAAGGGCTGTGAGAAGAATGACCTCCAGATCTGGAGTGTTGTTACTATGGATATGTATGGGATGCTGTAAAATACTGCCCAGAGATTTTAGAGGACACCACTGAATTACAAAGAAAGCCCCTTCTTATCTAGTGAATGTGGGTTATAAGTATTCAGATGTGACTGGCTCAGTTAAATATGAGAAAGTTGTATGCAATATGAGCAATTTGTAAGCAATATGGTTACAGATGAAGGTAAGTGTTAGCACTTTAAAATTTAAAGGAAAATGTGTTCTTTTGTTTTTTGGTTTTTTTAAGTATACACTTTTTTCCCACAGAATTTGCAAAATGCCCTCAAACTACAAATCTGTACTGAAGGAAATGTGAGTAACATGACAACCTGTTCAGGGCAAATATCAAAGGCACAGACAATTCTGGGAGGTGTGACAATGCTAGCATAGAGAGCAAAAGGTGATACTAGCAAACTCAAACTAATGAGGAGAAGGACAGTCAGCTAAGTAATGTGAGCTGTTGCTTTCCTGGAGACTAATGAGGATATATGTGCCAATGTGGAAGACAGTGTTGTTCAAGTATTGAGTCAAGAGAAAAAAAAATCAAGTAAACACATAAAGCATGGTTATCAAATATAATACCATAGTGGCTTGACAATTTGGTGCAACTGGAAGCTGAATAAGTTTGTTAGATGCTTAACAGATAAATTATCCTATATAAATTTAAGAGAAGATTCACAGAATAAAGAAAATGATGAAAAGAAGAGGACATATTCATATGTTCCAATGCCTCTACTATATATTCCAGATTGAAAGAACAGTGAAGATCCAAAAAATTTAATCAGCAGAGTAAAATAAAAGACAAATTAATTATCTTTAAAAAAATCTCCCCAACTCGACAAAATTAATGCAGGCCAATTAAAACAAAATTAATGAAGGAATTTGGGGGCAATTTTTTAAGATGAAGAAATCTCCATGTGACTAAAATATATGCATGATGACTTTCTCGTGTTTCATACAGAGAAATTAACTATTGTCATTTATCATTTCTTCTATTAAATGTCAGTACAACTGGGTATTTTATTTTCTATATTCATTTCTCTCTGTATTAGTCACAGATTTTCCCCACTGTAGATGAAAATTATTTCATGAACAGATATAAAGGCTTTATTTATTTTCTTCTTACACTTTTCTCTATCATTTATTTTTATAATAAAATATAAATGTATCACTTATATAAAAACAAGTTATTGCTATTTGGAGAAAATACCTTATTGGATAAAACCAAAGACTAACTCACAAAAAGGCAAATATATATAAATAGTTTTCAAAATCCAGAAAGGAAATGCTAAGCATGAAAATTAAAGAAGCTATTTTAAAAGAAAACAAAATAATCATAGAAATATAAATGATAATGTAATACAGAACTATCGTAATAAAAGAATTAAAATATTTAAAACTCAAAAAATAAAATAAATGATAAGAATTATTTGTAAAACGGTTTCTAAAATCAAATCTAGGCTAAAATTTCTAAAAAAGATGAAAATTTCTCAAACAGACTACAGAACAATGATCTATTGGTAAAGGAATGAAAAGAAAAATGAAAAATTGCCAATGGGCGATTGCTCATTAAAATAGTCAGGATGAATAGAAGATGCAGGGAGAAGATGCCCATCAAAAGCCAATTAGAGAGGCCTGGAACATATTCCCTTACTCATGGCCCTTAGAAGGAACTAACCCTACCTACACCTTGATAAACTTGTAGTCT
>NW_006957691.1:0-692 GCF_000164805.1 Carlito syrichta
GGGGCCCACTCTCGGCCACCGAGGCCTCCACCGGCTGGGCTTGGGCAATCATCTCATTGCAGCCTCCCAAGTGTCCAGAACGTCAGGTATGCGTTACCAGGCTCGGCTCATTTTCTTGGCTTCTTGTAGAGATGAGTTCTCACCAAGGTGCCCAGACTGGTCTCAAACCAGGGGTTTCAGGCCATCTTCTCACCTCATACTCAGAGTTCTGGGATGGCAGGCGTGAGCCCCATGCCTGGCCACCACACCCCTCTATGAGCCCCACTGCAATGCCAGCTCCCTTCCAATGACCCAGAACCCCAGACAGGGCAGCTGAAGCCAACTGCTGGATTCTCCCCAGTAGAAGTGTCTGGTGCAGGGCTGTGTCTCCACCAGGGCACCCACCCCTCTGTCTGCCTCATTCCCCCACCTTCCTCATTCCCCAGGGAGGAACTGCTTGCTCCTGCATGGGGAAACCTTGAAGAAAGGGAGGGTGTGATTCTCAAACCTTCTGGAGGGCAGGGATGACCAGGCGACTCACACCTGTCTCCTGGGCACTCGGGGAGGCTGAGACAGATAGATGGCCAGAGTCCAGGAACTCGAGATTAGGAAAAGACACCTTAGCAAGCCCCATCTCAGCCCCAAGCAAAACCAAGAAACCTTGGGTGAGGGTATGCCTCCGCAAGAGATTGCCTCCAGCCCATAGTTCAAGA
>NW_006957692.1:0-524 GCF_000164805.1 Carlito syrichta
GATAAGGATGTGACAAAATGGAAAGCCCATGATTGTAGCAGTTAGGACGGCCAAGGCCGATAGGAAAGCCTGTGTTGGGTGGTTTGAGGCACATAAGGACACAATAGAGAGGAAAAGAAAAAAGAAACAAAGAAAGAAAGAAGAAAGAAAGAAAGAAAGAAAGAAAGAAAGAAAGAAAGAAAGAAAGAAAGAAAGAGAAAGAAAGAAATCAATCAATTCTCCTGCAAACATTCTGCCCTGTTCCCCCCCACCACCACACCCACATGTGAGGGTACCCAAAGCTCGGCACCTTCCAGCCCCAACCCCCCAAATCACTGCCCCCACTTTGGTGCAGGAGTTCCCGAGGCTCCCTGGCTGAGTTCCTGCTGGCTCTCCTGTCCGAGGAGAGAAATGTGCCCCAAGCAGACTGACTCTCTGAATCGAAAAAGACCTTCTGCTAAGAGGTCCAGGGACAAAATCCCTCACACGGGGACATTTTCTTCACCACTAATCCAATTTTTTCCAGGCTGTAAAGCCAGTCACCC
>NW_006957693.1:0-941 GCF_000164805.1 Carlito syrichta
ACTATGTGTCCATTCACTTCTCCATCTCCTGAATGCTTATTTAGTTCATTTGTTACCAGAGGCCCCACACTGGCACACTGATTCAAAACTGTCTGGAACAGTCGAAGATAATATTAAGATGTGTGTGCATTGGCACCTGATCATGCCCATGTTGATCACACAAACCTGACAACAGTCCTTCTAGGAGCGAAGCAATCATGCCACCTGCCCATCACATGTTACAGACAAAAACCTCAATATAGAGGAATAGACTAGCTTCAATGTAGGGAGGCAACAGCCACCTCCTGTAGAGTCATTAAGGGAACATGACTCAGGGCTACCTTGCTCCCTCTCAGGAAGCCTAGGACATTGCAGGCGTGTAAGGAGACAATTTCTGTCCTGACTCACAGACTGAGAAAGAGAAGAACAAACAAAGGTAAACTGAGGTAAACCTTCACTGAGGTAAACCTTAACACACCGAAGGTGGAACTGAAGAGGGGTTCTTAGGTGACCTGTAGGTGGGGTATTATCAGGGATGGGGGTTAGAAGAGGAGCTGACTGGGCTGAACCTTGGAGGGTAAAGGTGGCGAATGTGCTCCCAGTGGAGCTGGGCTGAACCTTGGAGGGTAAAGGTGGCGAATGTGCTCCCAGTGGAGCAGAGACTATAGACAAACCTCCTGAGGTCAGCCTAGAGACCTATGACCTAGGACAGGCTGTGAGAGTGGAGCGTCTCACTTCATGGTCCCTTGTGACTGTGTAATTGGTCTCCAGGTTGATTTTCGAGAAACAATTGGAAAATCTGAAGGGCTAGCACAAGGAATTCTGGGAATTCCACATGAATTCCCCAAAGCCACTCCTCCCACCTCTGCAGCTTCCCTAGCAGCACTAGGTCCAGACCATAGGGGCCATCTCCTAGGCCTTCTCTGTCTCACCTGTCACACTCTCTTCCTGATCAAGCTAAG
>NW_006957694.1:0-682 GCF_000164805.1 Carlito syrichta
CTTTGAAGGATTGCATGCATACGCTTGAGAATATTCCCTCTTTAATTGAGATAATAGATGTGCAAATGGATGATGGCATTTGATAGCAAAAATTATACGTAGACATAATGGAGGTGAGATTGCAGCAAAAAGGGTGCCCCTTAGAATGTGTAAGGATGTGGAATTAGCAGTAAACTGATGTATAAAAATGTAAAAAGGGCTGAACAGCAAAAAATTTCCCCCCTGAAGGGACAAGGGAATGCAAATTTTGCAAACTTTAGCTAAAAAGGAAAAACAAGTACTTCCTCACACCATTTATAAGTAACAATATTGACAGTTGTGATTGATGAGGAAGTGAGAAATTGAGACACAGTGTCTCTAAAAGAGGTATTTTCGGGAAAAACAAGTCACAGACATACCTTTTGACTTAAGAAATATTATAGTTTAATTACAAAGAGGGTTAAAATTAAAGTAAGGATTAGAATTAAATAAATAGCAGTTATCATTAAAAGATAAATGTTTATTATAAATGTAGGTATTAGTTAAATATAAGGAATAGGAAATAATTAAGTTTTAAGGTAAACTTCAAATTATATATACTTAATGTAGGTGCAAAATTAAATACATTTAAGATTATCAGTAAGATTAGTTTCATATATAAGTGTAGATTTAGACGTGTTTTGTTTATAAATATAAAATGCAA
>NW_006957695.1:0-593 GCF_000164805.1 Carlito syrichta
CGAAGGAGACCCCATCCTTGGGCCTAGAGCTCCTGACGGATGGTGGATGAGCAGACAATCAGGTTGTAGCTTTGGGAGGCCGAGGCAGGGGAACACTGGAGCTCAGGAGTTCTAGACTAGCCTGCACCATGTAGCGAGACCTCATGACTCCCCAAAACGCAAAAGCTGGAGTCTTACATATCTCCTGCGGTCCCGGCTACACAGGTTGCAGTGTCCTCCATCCTGGGGTTTTACTTTGGGCCTCTCACACCTACAGAATGTGTGAATTCAGGTCGGGCACTGTTGCTCATGGCCATCAGCCCCGCGCCCTAGTATGCTGAGGCGAGAGGCTTCCTGAGCCCAGGGATCGGAAACCAGCCCAGGCAACGTGGCCAGACCTCATCTCAGAGAGAGTTCCCCCAAATCGTGTTAGGCGTGCTGGCTTTCAGAGTCCCGGCTGCTAGGGGGTCAAGGTGGGAGGACCACCTGAGCCTTGCAGGTAGAGACCCTGGGAGCCACGATCGTGCCCCCCTGACCCATCCTGGCTGAAGGAGACTCTGGAAATACAAAGATACCCCCATGTGCATCGCGATGGGCATCCATGGCTCCCACGT
>NW_006957696.1:0-588 GCF_000164805.1 Carlito syrichta
CCCTGCTGGCTAGCTAGGTAACTAGGCAATTAAGTCAGCTGGCTATCCAGCTGGCTAGCTAATTAATTCAGCTAATTAAGTCAGTTGGCAAGCCAGCATGCTATCTAGGTAGCTAGCTAGTTATGTCAGCTGGCTAGCCAGCTGGCTAGATACTTAAATGACCAAGTTGAGTCAGATGACTAGTCTGCTGGCTACCTAGGTAGCTTGCTATTTAAGTCAGCTGGCTAGGCAGCAGGCTAGCTCCATAACTCACCTAGAAATTCAGCTGGATAGCCAGCTAGTTAGCTATGTAGCAAGCTAGTTAGTTCAACTGGCTAGAAAGCAGGTCATCAAGTTGTCAGCTAGTTAAGTCAGCTCGATAGCCGACTGGCTAGCTAGGTGGCTGGCAAGTTAAACCGGCTGGTTAGTAGGCTGGTCAGGTAGGTGACAGGCTAGTTAAGCCAGTGGGTAACTGGTTGACCAACAGGGTAGCTGGCTAGTTAAGCCAGCTCTCTATCCCAATGTCCAGTCAGGCGGCTGGCTATTTAAGCCAACTGGAAAGCCAGGTGGCCATCCCACTAGCTAGCTAGTGGGTTGCCTATGCAGCTA
>NW_006957697.1:0-761 GCF_000164805.1 Carlito syrichta
CATTCCCTTTACTAACAGCCACCACTTCCCATACCCTTATGCCCAAAGTTTACTTCACCTATTCGGGTTCCTGACTGTAGGCTTGGCTGGCCTCCCTGACAATAGTCCAGCATACACGTCTGAATTTTTCCGGCAATTTTGCTCCCAATTTAACATTTCTCACTCCACAGGAATTCCCTACTATTCACAAGGTCAAGCCATAGTTAAAAGAGCTCACCAAACTTTAAAAAATATATAGTTCTCCCGACCATATTTTAAATCATGCCCTGTTTGTTGTAAACCATTTAAATTTGAATTCATCAGGAAATTCAGCTATGGCTAGACATTGGAACCTGGATGAAAGAATTAAACCTATGCTAATATGGAAGAATTTCCTTACAGAAAAATCGGGGAGCTGCTTTATTTCATGCTCAGGTACCAGGCTTCTTGCTTAATGTCTACCTTTAAGTCTCTGAGTACAGAAAGCCCTTATTGGGACAATATCAAGGAGGGTTGGTGACTGGAGATGTTAATGCCTGGAGGAATTGACCCTAGTCATGTGACTAGAGCTTCACCACCTGTCAGCGTACCTGCTTGCCCCTTCAATGATATGGAAAAGAACTGGTCACTCGTCCAGCAAGATACTGGCTTCCCAAAAAAAAGACTGTGCTTATAACTCTAAAGTGCACTATCCTGTACCTGGTAAAGACTATATGTTAGTGACTGGGGGTTTTAATGGCTCTATGCTTGCTGCAGCTAGAAAGCATTGCAATGGATGGGTA
>NW_006957698.1:0-737 GCF_000164805.1 Carlito syrichta
TAATTCAGCTAGTTAAGATAGCTCGCTAGCCAACTGGCTAGGTAGGTAGCTAGTTAGTTAAGTCAGCTAGAGAGCTAACTGCCTAGCTAGTGTTGTCAGCGAGTTAAGTCAGCTGGCTAGCCAACTGGTTAGCTGGTTAATACAGCTAGTATAGACAGCTGTCTAGCCAGATGGCTAGGTAGGAAACTAGCCAGATAAATCAGCTTGCTAGCCAGCGGATAGTTGTTCAGTCAGCAAGTTAAGTCAGCTGACTAGCCTCCTGGCTACGTTGATTGCTAACAAGTTAAGTGAATTGGCTAGCCAGCTTGATCGCTTAAATCAACTAGGTAAGTCAGCTGACTAGCCAGCTGACTAGATAGGTAGACAGCTAGTTAAGTCAGCTGGCTAGCCAGATGACTAGCTGGTTGAGTCAGCTTGTTAAGACAACTGGCAACCAGCTGGCTAGCAAGTTAAGTCAGCCATTTAAGGCAGATGGCAACAGGCAGGTTAGCTAGTTAAGTAAGCACATTAAGTCAGTTGGCTAACCAGATGGTTAGCTAGTTAAAAAGCTACTGTCAGATAGCTAGCCAACTGGCTAGCTAGTTATTTTAGCTAGTTAAGACAGCTGTCCAGCTAAGAAGCTAGCTATATAAGTAAGCTATGTATGGCAGATAGGTAGCCCGTTAAGTCAGCTTGTTTATTCAGCTGGCTACATAGATATTTAGCCACTACATACATACATAGATATGTAGCTAGCT
>NW_006957699.1:0-730 GCF_000164805.1 Carlito syrichta
CGCAAACAAATAGTTAGCTGACCTGTTGGGCTTCAAGCGAGCCGACAAGTAAGTTGACCTGTTGGCCAGTGAGTGAGCTGACTAGTTTCGTAAACGGTTTGTATGTGAGCGAGCCTACTAATTTAACTTCTTGGCAAGTGAGCGAACCGACTAGTTTTCTAACCGGTTTGTATGTGAGCGAGCCTACTAGTTTAGTCTGATGGAAAATGAGGGAGCACACTAGATAGGTGAGCAGCTAGTTGAGTTGCTAGCCGACTAGTTAGCTAAGTAACTAAATGATATGCTAGCTGACTTAACTAGCTAGCTGACTAGCTAACTGGCTATATAGCTGACATAACTATCTAGCAAACAAGCTATCTAGCTGTCTAGCTAGTTGACTTAACTAGTTAGGTAGCTGGCTAGTTAGCTGGCTAGCTGAATTAACTATCAAGCTGACTAGCTAGCAGACTTAACTAGCAAGCTGACTGGGAAGCTGAGTAGCTAGCTGACTTAAAAAGCTAGCTGACTATTTAGCCTACTTGCTAGCTGACTTAACTACTAGCTGGCTAGCTACATGTTTTAACTAGCTGACTAGCCAGTTGGCTGGCTAGCTGGCTAGCCAGCTGACTTAACTAGCTAGCTACCTTGTTGGTTAGATGGCTTGACAGCTGGCTTAAATAGCTGGCTACCTGGCTGGCTAGATGCCTACGCAGCCAGCTAGCTAGCTAGTGGGCTTGCCAGCTGGCTATCC
>NW_006957700.1:0-676 GCF_000164805.1 Carlito syrichta
GAAGTATTGCCTCAGGCCCAGAATTTAAGACCAGGTTGGAAGATAAGGATGTGACAAAATGGAAAGCCCATGATTGTAGCAGTTAGGGCGGCCAAGGCCGATAGGAAATCCTGTGTTGGGTGGTTTGAGGCACATAAGGACACAATAGAGAGGAAATGAAAAAAAGAAACAAAGAAATAAAGAAGAAAGAAAGAAAGAAAGAAAGAGAAAGAAAGAAAGAAATCAATTCCCCTGCAAACATTCTGCCCTGTTCCCCCCCACCACCACACCCACATGTGAGGGTACCCAAAGCTCGGCACCTTCCAGCCCCAACCCCCCAAATCACTGCCCCTTTGGTGCAGGAGTTCCGAGGCTCCCTGGCTGAGTTCCTGCTGGCTCTCCTGTCCGAGGAGAGAAATGTGCCCCAGGCAGACTGACTCTCTGAATCGAAAAAGACCTTCTGCTAAGAGGTCCAGGGACAAATCCCTCACACGGGGACATTTCTTCACCACTAATCCAATTTTTCCAGGCTGTAAAGCCAGTCACCCTGTGAACACACAGTTGAGAATATTTTTTGGACAGGGTCTGGCTCTGTGGACCGGTTTCGGAACGGCGGACATCCCCTCATACCGCCAGCCTTGAATCGCGGGCTGGACAATCCTCCCTTCTCGCCATACAGAATGGTTGGCATAATGGG
>NW_006957701.1:0-842 GCF_000164805.1 Carlito syrichta
CTGACTATCACATGTTCTCATTCATAAGTGGACCTTGAACAATTAGATAATACTATAAGAAAAGGATCAACAATAGCAGGAAATTGCCAGGGGCTGGGGAGAGCGGGATTGGCAGTAGTGGGAATCTGCTGTGGGGAGCACACCTCATCAACAAAGGTACCTGCATAATGAACATTTGTACACCTAAGCCTGAATTGTACCCCACACCTTTAAAATGAAAAAATTAAAAGAGAAAAAAAAAAATCTATTAACATGTACATGGAAATCACCAATGCCAACAAGTAGATAATTTATGGAGTGGCAAATATGACAATTGTCATGAGTAAGTATAATATATAATGTTTTCTCTGTTGAGCTATAATCTATTAAATAAATAATACTGAACCATTATAAAAGATCATATATGGTCACTATTATCTTCACATATATTTTTAAAGACTATTTCCCTGGTATTCTTTGTCTTTCTATTTTTCCATCTTTTTATAAAATTTTAGAAAGTAGTTATCCCACCTTATAATGAAAACAAAAACAAAAACCTTTTCCTATAATTAGGTATTGTTCAAATGCAACTATAGGTTTCATTGATACCTTAAGCTGTTAAATTTTATTCTTCAATCAGGAAGATCCTGATTTCTTTCTTTCTTTCTTTCTTTCTTTCTTTCTTTCTTTCTTTCTTTCTTTCTTTCTTTCTGTCTGTCTTTCTTTTTTTCTTTCTTTCTTTCTTTCTTTCTTTCTTTCTTTCTTTCTTTCTTTCTTTCTTTCTTTTGATGGATTAAACAACAGGAATTTCTTTTCTCACAGTTTTGAAGACTACAAGTTTATCAAGGTGTAGGTAGGGTTAG
>NW_006957702.1:0-413 GCF_000164805.1 Carlito syrichta
GTGAGAGGGCCCTGAGGTGAAGGGCTGGAGCACTCCTGGAGCCATGGGGCTTCAGGTGGTCCCTGGGGTGAGAAGGCCAGTGCTCTCTAGGCGTCAGGGTTTCAGGAGGGCCCCGAGACAAAAGAGTTGGTACCTTCCTGTGCCCTGGGACTTCAGGAGGGAACCATGGTGAGAGGGCTGGGTCCCTTCTGGACACAGGGATCCAGAAGGGCCCTGGGCTGAGAGGGCTCCAGGAGGGCCCCAGGGTAAGAGGATCAATTATCTGGGACCAGGGCTCAAGCAGGGCTCTGGGGTGAGAGGGCCAGAGCTCTGTGCCCAAAGTTCCAGGAGGGCCCCGTGGTGTGAGGGCTAAAGCTCTCTCTGCCCAGGGATACTGGAGGGGCCTGATGTGAGAGAGCTGGGGCCGTTATAGG
>NW_006957703.1:0-826 GCF_000164805.1 Carlito syrichta
TCTTCCAGGTCTGAGAAGAATTATGCTAACATAACGGTTATTTAATTGAATCTGTAGATTGACCAAATGACTAATTTTTGCCTTAAAGATGTAAGCAAACTCGGGGAAACAAGCATGTCAAATTGTCATTAATTACATCAGCCTCAGAACTTTGGCATCATAATGGGAGGCACCTTCACTACTGAGCAATCCTTAGCCTTCAAGGGCTTGTGTTCAGTGCTCTGCCAAATACAGTAGATATAGTGCATTTTATTACCAAGAAGTGAATAAAACCATGTGTTCACACCTATCCATAAACTTCTCCAGGGATAAGTGACCATTCAAAAATTCACTAAACGAGGTATCCTTTTCTTTGATTTTTGCAATACAGTATTTATTGAGAGGACAGAGAAACTCCCATACTAGGAGGGGACCTGAGTGAGTTTCGAACTTGGTTATAGCACAACTACATACTATTTTAGCACTTTCTTTAGTTTAGAAACTTTTGGATGCTTTTAGTATCATGTAACAACGTTTGTGTTGTTTTTCTAAAAGGATTTGTACACCGTTTTAGCTAAGATCATCGTCATTTTTTCGGAATTTTTAATTATCTAAATTTTTATAGTAATGAGGAGCCCAAATACTTACTACCTTGCAAGTTTCCATGTTATTTTGGTTAATATATATTGGGTCTCAATTTCTCTTTTTTCTGTCTGCCTGATTTTAAATGCTTGGTGATTAAAAGTATCAGAGTAATCGGATACTTTTTTGCAAAGTACAGCATTATGTCCTCAGTAGAGAAAATACTAGTGATTCAATGCAAATACTCTTTTGAAAATATGAATTA
>NW_006957704.1:0-733 GCF_000164805.1 Carlito syrichta
CATCCAGCACAAAAAGAATCTTCTTGCCATGTTTGGTAGTAAATGTGTACTTACGGTGAACCCAATAATCCTTCACCTTCCGTTTCTCTTTTTATTTTGAGAGGGGACAAGAGTTTTGCAATTACCAAAGGTTTAGTATGTATTTTTAAACGTAACCAGGAAGCATGGATTCCACGTCCCTGGGAAACTTTTGGGCATATGTCTTTTTGAATACAGAGTTTGGAATCCACATCAACAGGGAAAATCAGGGAATCTTGCTGAGAACGAAAAGGAAATGCGGTTCTAGGAGTTCCCATTAACTGGAATCTACAGGGCATCTTGATAAGGTTTAATCAGCAATCTGGGCTTTTGGGTCCCTACATTTTTCAGAGCTACTTGCTCCATGTATACGCAAAATCTGTCATTACAGATCCACAGAAACTTTCTGGTCATCTTGTTCGTTGTAATCAAGGATCTGGCCCTACAAATCCTTTTGTGTACTAGGAACATCTACGACCATAATCATGTTCCCCAGCATTAAAAGGCATATTGGTACTAAATCCCTCGATAAAGGATACCAAAAGCGATAGAAAATTCTTGTGGGCAGGCAGGTCGGAATTGGGATGTTGGGTTTTGAAGATTCCACATTTTAGGGAGGTCTTTTGAAGGCGAACAAGGAATCTTGTATTCCAGTTCCCAAAGAAATTATGGGAGTCTTTCTCTTTATATAAAAGCAACTGGAATTCTCGGTCAC
>NW_006957705.1:0-585 GCF_000164805.1 Carlito syrichta
ACAGGCTTTCCATTTGGTCGAATCCTGGTCTTCCTGCCTGGTCTTGAACTATGGGCTGGAAGCAATCCTCTTGCGGAGGCATACCCTCACCCAAGGTTTTCTTGGTTTTGCTTGGGGCCAAGGTGGGGCTTGCTATGGAGTCCTTCCTAATCTCGAGTTCCTGGACTCTGGCCTTCTATCTGTCTCAGCCTCCCCGAGTGCCCAGGAGACAGGTGTGAGTAGCCTGGTCATCCCTGCCATCCAGAAGGTTTGAGAATCACACCCTCTCTTTCTTCAAGGTTTCCCCAGGCAGGAGCAAGAAGGTCCTCCCTGGGGAATGAGGCAGGTGGGGGAATGAGGCAGGCAGAGGGGTGGGTGCCCTGGTGGAGACACAGCCCTGCACCAGACACTTCTACTGGGGAGAATCCAGCAGTTGGCTTCATCTGCCCTCTCTGGGCTTCTGGGTCATTGGAAGGGAGCTGGCATTGAAGTGGGGCTCATAGAGGGGTGTGGTGGCCAGGCATGGGGCTCACGCCTGTCATCCCGGAACTCTGTGAGTATGAGGTGAGAAGATGGCCTGAAACCCCTGGTTTGAGACCAGTCTGG
>NW_006957706.1:0-433 GCF_000164805.1 Carlito syrichta
ACAGCTGGGTGCAGAGTAGGCCCTCAGCAAGAGAGTCCCTTCCCAGCCCCCCAGCTTCACTCCCATGCTGGCTGGCTCTGATCCCCCCTGTGCCTACCCTGACCCCCGCGACCACTGTTCTTCCCTCTTCCAGCTACTACAGGTTCAAGCATGCCCCCTCCATAGAGTCCGACACCAACAAGTGCTCTGCCAACTTTTGGTTTAACCCACTGTCCCTACCTGATGACCGTGCCTGGGCCAGATCTACACCAGCAACCTCGGGTGAGTGGGAGTGAACTCAGTGCACCCCCAGACCTTCCCAGCCAGGACCCATAGCTCCCAAGCAGAGTCAGGGCATGAGACACCGAGGCTGGGGATGTCCCAGGCCCCTGAGCAAGAAACCCAGGGCCTCAGTTCCCAGCAGTGGAACCCGCAGGCTTCTCCTGGCCCAGCC
>NW_006957707.1:0-415 GCF_000164805.1 Carlito syrichta
AGAACAACAGACGTGCACCACCATGCACGCTTCAGGTTATCAGCTTCTTGTAGAGGAGGTCTTGCCAAGCTGCCCAGGCTGGTATCACACCCGGGCCATAGGACATCCTCTTGGCTCGGCCACCCAGAGTGCCAGGATGACAGGCATGAGAAGCCACACATGGCCTCCATGCCCCTATTGGGGACCCACCGGGTCCCCAAAGATGGTGGCTGGAGTTGCCTGACAAGCCCTTCAATGGGGAGCACATGTCACAGGAGTGTGACTCCACTGGGGTGTCCACCCTTACGCCTGCCTCATTCCCCAGGGTCGTCCCTCCCAGGGCCAACTCAGGGAAAGAGAGGGCATAACTCTCAAATCAGCGGGGGGATAAATACGGCAGGGTATCTCACGTTTGTCACCTCAGCACTCGGGGAGG
>NW_006957708.1:0-365 GCF_000164805.1 Carlito syrichta
GAGCACTTGTTGGTGTCGGACTCTATGGAGGGGGCATGCTTGAACCTGTAGTAGCTGGAAGAGGGAAGAACAGTGGTCGCGGGGGTCAGGGTAGGCACAGGGGGGATCAGAGCCAGCCAGCATGGGAGTGAAGCTGGGGGGCTGGGAAGGGACTCTCTTGCTGAGGGCCTACTCTGCACCCAGCTGTGGGGGACACAGAGGAAGACCATGGCCTGTCCCAGAAGGGAGACCAGCCTCAAAATGGACAGTTGCATTCTAGAGTGACAGGAGAGGTAAAAAGGCATACTGGGAACTTGGAAGAAACTGGAGGGCTTCCAGGAGGAGGTGAGCTAATCTCAAGGGATGAGCAGAGACAGGCAGGGGAA
>NW_006957709.1:0-320 GCF_000164805.1 Carlito syrichta
CCTAAGGGGCGTCCTGTGGGGAGAGTGAAGAGGCATACCACAGGGAAGCTGAGGAGGTGCACTTTGGGGAGACTGAGGAGACATACCTCAAGGAGGCTGAGGAGGTGTGATGCAGGGAAGCCTAGAGGCACACCGTGGGGCTGACAAAAAGGCATTCCACAGGGAGATTGAGAAGGAGCACCAAGATGATGCCAAGGAGGTATGCCACAAGCTGTCTGAGGAGGCATGCCATGGGGAGACTGAAGAGGTGCGCCACAGAGAGGCTGAGGAGATTCACCATGGGAAGGCCGAGGAAGTGTGCCATGGGAAGACTGAGGAGG
>NW_006957710.1:0-676 GCF_000164805.1 Carlito syrichta
AAGTCTGAAAGTGTGATATCTCCTGCTTTGTTTCTTTTGCTGAGGATTGTTTTGGCTATTCGTAGTCATTTAAGTTTCCATATGAATTTCCGTATTGTACTTTCCAGGTCTGAGAATAATGATGTTGGTAAATTAGTGTATATTGCATTGATTCTGTAGATTGCCTTGGGTAGGATGGACATCTTAACAATGGTGATTCTTCCAATCCATGAGCATAGAAAATTTTTCCATGTGTTTGTGTCATCTTTGATTTCTTTGAACAGTGTTTTGTACTTTTCATTGTAAAAGGTCTTTCACTTCTCTAGTTAGGAAGATTCCAAGGCATTTCATTTTTTTCTGGCTATTGTGAATAGAATTGTGCTTTTTATTTGAGTTTCTGTATGTTTATTGTTGGTGTATAGAAATGCAACTGTCTTTTGCACATTTATTTTATGCCCTGAGATTTTGCCAAAGTCTCTATCAGTGCAAGAAGTTTTTTGATAGTTTCTCTTGACTTGTTGATATAGAAACATGTCATCTGCAAAGAGGGATGGCTTGACTTCCTCTTTTCCTATTTGGATACCCCTGACTTTCTTCTCTTGTATGATTGCTCTAGCTAGGACTTCCAACACTATGTTGAACAGGAGGGGTAAGAGTGGGCAACCTCGTCTTTGTTCCAGTTTTCAGGGGAAATGGT
>NW_006957711.1:0-789 GCF_000164805.1 Carlito syrichta
AATAGCTGCACACACACACAAACACACATACATGACAGAATATTTTTGAAAATGTTCATAAGTTTTGGAAACAAAATAGATAAGTGCCTAGAGTTTTGTTTTGTTTTAGTGGGATAAAAGAGACAAACAAATATGTAATTCATCAGAAGGCATACAAGAGGGAGCCCTCAAAAATGGATTTATTTATTAAAAATTTTTGTATTTATTCTTACATGCTTAAACTTCAGTAAGCTTCAAAGTACTCTCTGTTTGATGCAATACATCTATCAAGATGATTTTTTTCCTCTGCTTAAAACAGTTTCTGAACTCATTAATTTTGATGGTTTTCAGTGTTTCTGCCATTTTTTTGTTTCACCTCTACCACATTGGCAAAACATTTCCCTCTGAGGACTTTTTCATTTGGGAAAACAAAACAAGAAAGTCACTAGAGTGAGACTGGGTGAATACTGAGGTTGGGACATGGGGATTATGAAGTTTTTGGTCAAAAACTGCTGAACACTCTGCATAGTGAGCAGGTGCATTGTTATGGTGGAAGAACCAGTCACGTGTTTGCCACAACAGAGGATGTTTCTTCTGCAAATCATGATACAACCATTTCAAAACCTCCAGATAAAAACTTTGGTTGACTGAACTGTTTGATGCAGAGGAACAAATTCTGAGTGTACCACAAAGGGGCTTCCCACCAAAAGATGATCTTGGTTTTTTTTTGTTTTTTTTTTTCATTAATCAGTATTTTTTATTATGGTTTTGTGGGGTACAGTTAAGGGTTAGGTGTACAATGACGTTTCA
>NW_006957712.1:0-808 GCF_000164805.1 Carlito syrichta
TCTAAAGATTGCAACAAGAGAACCTGTGACCTGCACTAAGGCTCCTCAATGTGACTCAAAGCCAAACTTAAATTGTGATAAAGCAAAAGACCATGAACTGTGGGGAATGGGAACAATAGACTCTTAGGTTAGCTGTGTTCGTTCTGGTCTCAGAGTTTTCTGTTAGAACCAACTGAAGTTTTTCCTGGTAGTTTGTGCCAATAGGAAAAGGAGGGAGGGAATGGATAAACAGCTCCCAAACACATCCTAGTGGTCTCGGGGTCAACGGCCCTTCCTGATCCCTAATGCTCAGTGGACCTCCGTGGCCAGCTCCCAACATCCCCTCCTCTTTTATTTTTTAGCACGAAACCATGAAATCCCATATTGAGCTGAGATATACTCTTTTTTTAACACTCAAAATGATTGGAAATAGACACAGCAATAAAAGAATCACTGCTCCACAAATTCCCACATTTATGAATATAGTCACTAACAAGTTTTGATCAATGAATGAAGAAAAGTTGTTAAATATAGAACTGGTCAATTCAGTAGGCCGGGATTGCTTTTCAGCATCCATCATGTCTTGAATTTCCTGATGCAATTTAGTAAGGTCCTTGCTCAAGTCCAAATTATTCCAAATTCCAAGAATATGATTTTTAATTTTGTCCCATGGGTGGACAAATGTATTTACCTCTAAAGGAGAGAGGCAAATTCATTTAAACTCAGAGTAACATCGAAGAACCAACCTAATTTTTAAAGTCATAAGGTCTTGTCCTATAGCTAGGATCGCTTCTTCAAAGCATTAACTTTGCTCTCTAGCTTCTGATCA
>NW_006957713.1:0-8418 GCF_000164805.1 Carlito syrichta
GGTTAGGTGTACAATTACATTTCATTCAGGCAGCCTGTTGATAAGAGGTGTTTTCCCTTGAAGCTAAAGAGGTTCTACTTCTTAAGATTGTTTATCAGAGTTAAGAAGTAAATTAAATAAAATAACAAAAAAGCAAAATGTCCTGGACACAACCCTCAACTTGCCCATTTTGCCATTGCGTGCCTGTAGAGGAGAAGCTTAACAGCCTGGACAGAATGTGTATCCTCTCATCTGCTAAACTGGCACCGTGCTGGATCACTCCTACCATGGTTGGGCCTAATTAGATGAGACAGACAACCTCATGAACTGTCAGTCTCAGATAGAGTAAAGATCCCATGCTAAATGTATCCTAACAATACACAGGAACTTTTCCCATTCAGTTATTATTGCCATGCCTTAATGTCTAGAGAAAAGGGAAGACTGAAACTGTTTTGATTGAAACTAAGTAGCAGAAGTCTTAAAAAATGATATCCTCTGTTAGTATCTGCCATGTTAACACAATTTAGGCTTTCATTTAAAGTAGAAATCTGAGTATTTCTTGAAGTTACCATCATGCGTGATGAATCTCCGAAGGCAGTGAGACCTTCGAGGGAGGTCGTGTCCCCACGTGTGTCAGCTTCCCGAGGCCATATGTGCCACTCTGTCCTTGTCCTTAGGAAGCCAAGCATTTGAGATACTCCTACAGGAGTGGTTGGGATATCACCAGGGAATGTTTCTGGTCACTGACAAACCAGTGGGCAAAGAGAGTCACTGAGGGCTGCTGATGTCTGGAGGGACTATTGCCAATGTCTGATCAGTCCAGTGGTTCCTTCTGCCCACCTCCTGGTCATGATTCCAGAGTGAGACTGCCCAACAGCAAGTGTCGTGATAACGGACAGCACACATCCTTATGGCCCAGACCCAAGTTATAGCCACCACAGCTTCTGGGGCCCTGGAAACATACCCTGATCAACTGAAACACTATATTTAAAATTGGATTTCATCATACCTACACTTAAGTTTAATAGTCACATATGGTGAGTGGCTGTCACATTGGATGGCACATTTTCAGAACATTGAATAAGCAGTTGAAGCAAATGCAAAAAAGAAAAAAAATTTTCTGAACACTTGAATACCTAAACCTGAATTGTACCTCACATCTTTAAAATAAAAAAAAATTTACAAACGGAAAATGGCATTTTCTTTGTAGTTAAAGAAACACTAATGAAACTTGTGACTTTTTAAACTGATTAAATATATGTTTGCAAATTATTTTTGCTTTATTTTCCACTAAATTATTCAATGTTGGTGAGCACATGGAGAAAAGGAATTTTCATAAACTAATGGACTGTCATATGTCTGTTAGTATAAATTTGGGGGCACGCAATTGACCACAGTTATCAAAAGGCTTTAAACAAAGTGTAGGCCCTGTGTTCATGAATTTCATTTTTAAAGATTCATCCTAAGGAACTAATTGAAGCTTTAGACAAAAATTAAGGTGCATGGCTACCAACAACATCATTAATTCAAACAATGGAAAAAATCCCAAACCTACTCAATGCTGAAGAATGGGGGATCATTAAATAGATGGCTTCTAAAAAAAGGCTGGCATATTTCTAAGAACAGCAAATAATGTAGGAAATGTTTAGGGTATCATTTTGATTGAAAAAGTCTGGGAACAAAACAGACCATAGAACACAAGCTTTATTTGTGATTTATTTACATGTCTAACAAAAATAGAAGAATATTGCCAAGGGTCAAATCTGAATGGAAGGATGATTTCTCTTATGTAAATTACTGGATTTTCTTAAATTGTGTTCAAATTATTTGTACCAGAAGAAAAAAATCAGTAAACGATTTTAGTCTATCTGTATGTAATTCAGAACAACAGCAGGACCCTTGGGAGTGAAGTGGCCACACACAGCACTCACTCTTTCAGCCATCAGGGTACTACTCACTCTCCTTCTTAGCTGAGTCAGTGAATTGACCATTGGCCTCATGCATGGGTCCCTTCCAGCCCCTCTGCTCCTTTCCTGGCTGAATACAGTACATCAAGATTGTGGGTCCCATGGGAACTCTGCATCCAACAGAGAAACATTCCAGACCCTGGAATGGTGCAACACCCATCTCGTGAAATGATAAAGACTGCACAACAATCAAATACAAAAAACCCAGTGGTGGAAGTTGACAGACTCTGAGAAATGGGCATGGTGGCGATGGAGGGTGTCACTACCTCCCATGGGTCCCTTCATCCTCAAGTTGCTACACTGGCATCAAAGATGTGTTCCCGGTTGTTGGGGGAGCTGACATGCTTCCCTAAGTGTTCAGTCTAATTCATTCCCATGGGGCAGGCGAAGCAGCAGCTCCAAAATGGAATTCTGGGAAAACTTGTGATGACTCACTTAGAAATTGTGTCAAATTTTAAACTTTTTAAAAAATCAACCACTGAATAATAAAAGGGGAAGAGATGCCCAATTGACATCCTGCCACAGGCGTCAGCTACCTTGCCACATCCTCTCCTCCCAAGAGAGATGTCATGGGTGAGAGTGGCTCCCACCGATGCGGCGCCCCACCCTGTCACCCTCCCGGCACTCTCTTGCTGTCGGATTCCCATCTTGTCTCTACTCCATCAGCCTCTCCTTCCAACAGAGAGCAAACATCCTTCCAAATAAATAATTGATAAGAGCCGAAATTTTAGAAGTGGTGACCGTCAAATCTAACTTAGAAATTCTCGTTTTGACAAGGTGTTTGCCAAAACCATTTCCCAATGTTTTTTTTGAAAACAACCAAAGTCTAAATTACCAGCAAAATGAAGTATAAATCACAGGCCACACTTTTTCCACAGTTAATGGCCTTGGGGAAAAGGTGAACCGTTTTAAAATAGAAAATGAAGGATGAATCATCCAGTATATCCCACTGATGGTCGAAGTTCCTGCTGTCATAAATGAGTCCTGGGCCCCCACCCAGGCATCTTTCCCCTTGTGCTGTTCACACCGCACAGGGGGCTCCGTTCTTCCATGTTCAGATTCAAAAATAGAGTTCACATTTGAATGTGTAAAACTGCACGACTGAAAAGATCACCTGGAAAACTCCAACACCCACACAGTCTCTTTTACCCCCATGTTTCTACCAGATTCTACAAGAATGGCAATGGTCCCATGGAATATTGTGTATCTTAGGCAAAGAGACAAACATACAAACAAAAATATAGAATACTACATTTGTGCAAAGTGGCAGAATTGGCCTAAAAAACAGTTCTTTGGGAATTCTCTCTCTCTCCTTTCTATTTTAGTCTCAAAAATAACTTTTCTTAACAACAATGGAATAATTCTGAAAGAAAATAAAGAAATGACAAAACATGCCTGCAATGAATGAGTGTTCTGTATTGGACATAGTGCAAGCAGGGGATCTTAGGGGACAGCCCAGGTTAAGAAAGCTGGTCTTGGGGAACTGTTGGTTTATTCCAATGAAACTAGTCCCAACTATAGGCACAGCCTATTCAAACAAATGTAGTGAAGTTTCAGAATATGGTGAAGGTAATTATTTATTTTTCAAATGTATGCATGATTGCATTTATTTATATATTAAAATTCCAAATCTATTTTCAACTAAGTGATTTACACTTTGCACACATGCATGCATGTGCACACACACACACACATACACACACACACACACACACACACACATAAACATTATCTTTCCAAATTGAAACATCCGTGTCATAGAGGCTGGAATATCCAAAAGAAGTATCATGTGTAGACAGAATTAATGGATTAGGGTGGAGGAGATTAGGGGAAAAAACCTCTTCATCTTAGAGAATGCAGTGCCACACTCACATGTCTACATTAGTGTTCGATTCTACACTGGTATTCTTTGTCACTTTTGACTTCTCTTTCTTCCCTATATTCAACCTTTCTCCTTACTCTTCTAAAACACATAGTGTCAAGCAAAAACAGCTGGTAAGTGAAGAAAGTAAAAATAACTATATGCAGGCAGAAAAATGACATTGGGCCGGGCTCGGTGGCTCAGCCTGTAATTCCCCGCCTTTGGGAGGCTGAGGTGAGTGGATTGCCTGAGCCCGCGGGTTCGAGACCCGACCGGGCAGCGAGACCTCATCTCCACAATAAATCAAAAAAAATCAGCCGGACATGGTAGCACATGCTTGTAATTCCGGCTACTTGGAAGGCTGAGGCAGAAGGATCGCCGGAGCCCAGCAGGTTGAGGTTGCGGTGGTCGGGAGCGGCCACTGTACTCCAGTCAGGGCGACAGAGTGAGACTCCAACTCAAAAAAAAAAAAAAATGACATTGGACCCCTATCTCACACCATATAGATAAATCAAAATAGATTAAAGACTTAAATTTAAGACCTGGAACTATAAAATTACTAGAAGAAAACACACACAAGAAAATATTCACAACACAGGTTTTGGCAATGACTTTCAGTATATTACCCTTAAAACATGTTCAACACAAGCCAAAAATAAGTAAATGGTATTACATCAAATGAAAAAGCTTCTGCCCAGCCAATGATACGATTGACAGAGTGAAGATACAACCTACAAATTGGGAGAAATTATCTGTAAACCATATATCTGATAAGCAGCTCATGCCCAAAATGTATAAGAAACTCAAGTAACCCAATAGCAAGAAAACAAATAGCCAGTTTAAAAATCAGTCAAAAATACTTGAATAGACATTTCTCAAAAGAAGAGACATACAAATGGTCAACAGATCTATTAAAATGTCTTTAATATCACTCATCCTCAAGGAAATACAAATTAAAACCACAATGAGTTATACTCTCACATCTGTTAGTATGGCTGCTATCAAAAAGTTGGAAGATAAGA
The DNA here is from genome assembly GCF_000164805.1 of Carlito syrichta. NCBI lineage: Eukaryota > Metazoa > Chordata > Mammalia > Primates > Tarsiidae > Carlito > Carlito syrichta. Next base: position 4,830 of record NW_006957713.1, read on the forward strand.
TGGAAGATAATATTGAGGGTGTGGAGAAAGGGAATCCATGCACACTGTGGATGGGAACATTAATTAGTTCAGCCATTGTGGATTACCATAGAAGGTTCTTCAAAAAATTATAAATAGCCCTACTGTGTGACCTGGCACCTCACTGCTGGGTATATTTTCATAGGAAATGTGATCAGCACGTTGAAGATGCCTGCAATCCTATGTCCCCTAAAGCAGTAATCACAGGTGTTGGGAGCCAGCCTTGTAGGCCCACCTGATTGACAAGGTCCTGGTGGGCCAAAGGCCCTGGACCGCCACGCAAGTCCAGGGAGCTGAGGCCCTTCTGTCTTCCACCTTTGCTGTTGACACGGCCAAAGAATTCTGTTCAGTTGAGCATGAAGAAAACAGCATGTTTATGCAAAGTACTCACAGTTAACTTGGAAATGCTATTGTTCATTTTTCTACCTCCCACTATGCTTTTTGGCCTTTTCTTTCTTTTTTTTTTCTTTTAGATTTCACATAGGCAGGTTTTAGGAAGCATACAGACATTTTTGAAATTAAACTTTACTGCAGGCCAGGCTGCAGCCTACCCCAGCCTCATGGCAAATCAAAAGAAAACCCCCACCAGATGCAAGGCAACCTCTGGATTCACGGATTAGCATAATAACCACCTAGACACTTTGAGGCCAAGGCTCAATACCACCCCTTCACTGACCAAAGCCATAGAAATGAGAATAAGACCACCTTGTAACTCAGGAACTTGTGGATTGGAAACGTCTGGCAGGTCTCCGCAAAAGACAATGTGGTCTGGAAAAGATCACCCTCCCCTCATCTCTCCCCATCTCTCCCCATCAGGAACCCAGAGATGTCAATCTCTGGAGTGACATTACCTGGGCTCCACCCCCTTTAGCCTGTCAATCCTGGCCTTTTCTAACCTATGCAATGGTTAAACTCTGAGGCATGTCAAAGAGGCTTTCTTTCACCTGGTTATGAGTTATTAATATTGTTTGAATAAAAGCTTGTTTTAAATATAGTCATTTATTATTTGTTTTAGCTTTGGTGTTTAGATATAAGATATGTAGAGGTATAAGTTTATAATAAGTTTAGGTATAAGATTTAAAGTTTAGTGGAACTTTAAGTACATATTTAGAAATATGTAGGTGATTTATAAGTTTGTTTTTATGGGTTTGGGATATAAGTTAAGTTTTATTAAATAATGTAGTTAATAGTCAAGATGTAGAATTGATTTCAGTGAAATGGATTTTGTTATATATCAATTATACAACAGGAATAACTTTGGGGCCTGGGTAACATCACTAAAAGTCTTTTTTAAGTTCTGTTTATGAATAAATGTTCCAGGATATGGAAAGGCAATTGAGGGACTTTGAAAATCAGAGAGCCTTGAAGGAAAACTCCTCATACGTTAAAAGATGTACATCTGCATGAAAGAATGTGCACCTGGAGATCTTCCTGAAGTATTCCACACAAGAACTATTCAAGGCCCTAGGCCAGAAAGTCATCTTAGCCCCCAGAAACTTTTGAAAAACTTGTGTCTCTGAATTAGTTTGAATAAGGAAGTTTAGTTAATATAATAATTAAAGTTGTTGTGAGGTTTATATATGTATTAATAGTAGGACAATTTGCATAAGATAATAGGATTATTTAATTAAAAGTTTTGTGATTTTTATAGAATAGTTTTAAGTATAATTTTGAAGTTTTTGGTTTGATTGTGGTAGAAATGATGTTATCTTAAATTAGCATTGTTTCTAGAGAGCTGCCAAGCATGAAGAAGCACACGTCAGACCACCGCTTAAGGGAACATTGGCCAGGCAGAAAGAAAAACACGTGAAACTTTTTTGGACATTGTTTCAAAATTATATAATTTGTTTTCCATTGATAATCTACCAAATGTATCATTAGCTTGAAATTTTCTGTGAAGTTGTTTTCTTGTAAAGAGGGATATAAGCTCACTGAAAACTGGTAATAAATGGCATCTGTCCTGCTCATAACAGAGTCAGTTGTCTGAAGTGTTCCTTTCAATGCAGACGCTGTTCCTTCAGGAGACCCTGGATGCAGCTGGAGTGGGACTTCAGCACACAGAAGCCAAGCTATGGGATCAACATAAGCATTCATCAATCCATGAGTGGATAGAGAAAATGAGACAGATATATACAACAGAGTGTTATTTCTCCATACACAGCAGTGAGATGCTACCATTGGTAACAATGGGGATGAACTTGCAGTTATGTTCAGTGAAACTATTAAGTGAAAAAACCAGAGATATGTGATCACCCTTACATGTGGAGTCTTATTTTATTTTATTATTTTATTTGAAAGATGAGGAGTACAATTCAGGGTTATGTATACAAATATTCATTATGCAGATATCCTTGTTGATGAACTGTACCCTCCCTCCCCTAGCAGTTTCCCTCAATTGTCAATCCCATGCCACCTTCCCAGCAGTTTCCCACTACTGCCAATCCCCCCCCCCTTTTTTTTTGAGTTGGAGTCTCACTCTGTCACCCAGACTGGAGTGCAGTGTCCGCTCCCGGCCACCGCAGCCTGGACCTGCTGGGCTCCAGCGATCCTTCTGCCTCAGCCTTCCAAGTAGCTGGAACTACAGGCACGAGCTACCACGCCATCTAGTTTTTGATTTATTGTAGAGATGAGGTCTCGCCAAGTTGCCCAGGTGGGTCACGAACCCGCGGGCTCAGGCAATCCACTCACCTCAGCCTCCCAAAGGCGCAGGATTACAGGCTGAGCCACCGAGCCCGGCTCAATCCCTTTTTTATAGTGTTTTGATCATAGTTCAAGGTCCACTTATGAATGTGAACATTTAGTCCTCTGTTCTTTGTTTCTGTGATAAATCACTGAGTATGATAGACCCTAAATCCATCCAAGTTGCTGTGAAGTCCATATGTTTGTCCTTTATGGCGACATAATATTCCATTGTGTATACATACCACATTTTTTTAACCAATCCAGCTTCAACAGGCAGCATGACTGGTTTCACATTTTTGATACTGTGGATAGAGCCACAACAAACGTGTGTGCAGGTATCTTTTTGGTAGAATGGTTTGAGTTCCTCCATATATAATCTCAGCAGGGGGATTGCTGGGTCATGTGGAATGTCAATTTCTAGTTCTTTTAGAAATTGCCACATTTTCTTCCAAAGTAATTTTACTAGTTTGTATTCCCACCAGCAGTGTGGAAACATTCCTTTTTTTCCTCATCCTAGCCAGCACTTACTGTTGTTTTTTTTATTAATGATGACCATTCTTACTGGGGTCAAGTGGAATCTCAATGTGGTTTTGATTTGCATTTCTCTGATAATTAGTGATAGTGAGCACTTCTTCTCCTCACTCTCCCAACCAGGGGCCCCAGGTTGATGAGGGGCCTCCACTCAACTCAAGCATCTGGGTAGTCAGTGCAGAGCAAAGGAAGCTGCTAGTGGGGCACCAGACTTAAAGGCTGCTCTTGGATTTGACATGAGCTCCTGTGCTCACATCTTACTGCTTCAAATATTGCATGATCACACCTAGCCTCAAATGAGTGAGGAAAAATTACTTTCCACATTTCCAGAAGAAGGGGCTACAAGCACAGTTAAGGA
>NW_006957714.1:0-1821 GCF_000164805.1 Carlito syrichta
GTCTTTCTATTGGGAGCCACGGGTCTGTACTTCCAGGGCACTGGGAAACATCTGGTCTTATTGCTGAGATCAAAACAGGAATCTGAGACACTATGTCCCTAAAAGCTTCTACTCATGTTACCAATGTGGAACAAAAAAATCAGTTTCCATATGACTAGCAAACTTCTGGGCAGTTGCTAATTTTTCCCTGGCTTAAGGATATTCTCATAACTCCAAGCCTACATTATTTTTCTAAATGCTAATCAGGCATTTGGGAGTCCCAGGCCCCACATTTTTCAGAGATAATTCCTATATCCGTACCACAAATATGTCATTACCAATCACCAGGAACCAGCAGCTCCTCTTCTTATAAAGAATTTGACCAACTGCCTGTTTTTTTTTTGCAGGAGGCTGTAAGGCCAGATTCCACATCCGAATGAATTATCTCACCATTTTTAGTGTAATTTCTGGCTTCAGGTTTACCTCCTAATCCAGAAACTACTGCTGGAATTTTAGGTTGATTTCATAACTTGAGATTAGGAGTTCCCACATATTTAGAACTTATTCTTAATAGGGATCCAGTAATCTTTGTACTCCAGGGCACTCCTGACCTTTTGGGCAAATGAATATTGGTATATAAGAGTTTCTACTTCTACATCATCAGGTAACGTCTATGAGTCTTACTGAGAACAAACCAATTTGAGTTACGTGGGTCGCCAATTCAAGAAGTCTACATGGCCCCCTGTAAGGGCTAATCTGGAATCTGTGCTTCTAATTCCCCACATTATTTAGTACTACATGCCTTTTGATATGACAATTTTGTCATTATAGTTTCTCAGCAACCTTCGGGTTTTCTTGATAGTTGTAACCGAGAATGTGGACCTACAAGTTCATTGGATTCTTCGGGACAACAAAGAGCAGATTTCAGGAGCTAAAGATTCTTCTCGCCATATTTGTAGGTAGCTGTCGTCTTTAGACGTACCTTGTAATCGAAGACTTCCGTTTGTCCTTCAATTCGGATAGAGGCCTGGTGTTTTGAGGTTGCCAAATATTTATTAGGTACTTTTAAGGGTAATCAGGATTCATGGATTCCACGCTCTAGGAAACTTCTTGGCATCTGTCTATTTGTTTTCAGAATTTTGGGATCCACATCACGAGGGAAAATCAGGACATCTTACTGAGAACAAAAAGGAAATCTGATTCTAGATGTCCTCATTTGCCAGAATCTACAGGGCCTCTTCATTAGGTTTAATCAGCAATCTGGGCTTCTAGGTCCATATAATTTTCAGAGCTACTTGCTCCGTGGATGCCCTAAATCTGACATTAGAGATCCCCAGGAACTTGTTGGTCCTCTTGATAGTTGTAATCGAGGATCTGGACTTATAAATCCTTTTGTGTCCTTGGAACATCTACGAACATAATCAGGTACCCCAGGAATCAAATGGCATATTGGTACAAAATCTGTCAATTAAGGTTACCTCAAACTACAGAAATTTCTTGTGGTCGGGCTGCTTGGAATTGGGACATTGGATTTAGAAGATTCCACATTTTGGGGTAATCTTGTTAAGGGGGACCAGGAATATTGGATTACAGTTCCCCAGGAACCTTATGGGAGTCTTTCTCTTGATATCCAAACAACTGGAATTCTAGGTCACCAGGTAATGTCTCAGAGCCTTACTGAGAATTAAACAGTCATCTGGATAATGGGAGTCCTCATATACAGGAAACTACATGGCCTCTTGCTAAGCAAGAATAAGGAATTTTTGTTGCACTAGTCCTCAATCCCAAAAATCCACAGGGCGTCTTATTAAGAGGTAACAAAGAATCCGGTTTTGAAGTAGG
>NW_006957715.1:0-797 GCF_000164805.1 Carlito syrichta
TCTTTTACTAATTGTTTAACTGATGCCTTTTATAAGGGATTTGTAATCTTAAAACAATCTCCCTATTTAATGGTTCCAGTACAACTGTCATCTCGCTGGTATGATGAATATGTTTTACAACATTGTATGAAGTCAATTCTCTTCTGAAGAAAAGACAAAAAAGGTTTTTGCCCGCTGTAATCTTTGTAATTACAGCCCTAATAGCTGTTGCTACTTTGGTAGCAGTCTCAATTGTGGCTTTAGCTCAGGGAGTCCACACAGCTACCTTCACTTATCAGTTATCTAAGAATGTTTCTATAGCCTTAGCCACCCAAGAGATTATTGATCAGAAGCTAGAGAGCAAAGTTAATGCTTTGGAAGAAGCGATCCTAGCTATAGGACAAGACCTTATGACTTTAAAAATTAGGTTGGTTCTTCGATGTTACTCTGAGTTTAAATGAATTTGCCTCACTCCTTTAGAGGTAAATACATTTGTCCACCCATGGGACAAAATTAAAAATCATATTCTTGGAATTTGGAATAATTTGGACTTGAGCAAGGACCTTACTAAATTGCATCAGGAAATTCAAGACATGATGGATGCTGAAAAGCAATCCCGGCCTACTGAATTGACCAGTTCTATATTTAACAACTTTTCTTCATTCATTGATCAAAACTTGTTAGTGACTATATTCATAAATGTGGGAATTTGTGGAGCAGTGATTCTTTTATTGCTGTGTCTATTTCCAATCATTTTGAGTGTTAAAAAAAGAGTATATCTCAGCTCAATATGGGATTTCATGCTTTCGTGCTAAAAA
>NW_006957716.1:0-2896 GCF_000164805.1 Carlito syrichta
TTGTCACAGATAACTTTTGCCATTTCTTGAAGCAAAATGTTTATGTTGTTTGAACCTAAGAAGTGGGAGATATCCAATTTGAGGTTTTTAGCAATGCCTTTGTTTTCAACATTAAATCCTAGCTATTTTTGTCTTGGCTCTTCCCCTACAGAATGTGGCTGGGTCACCTGAAGCAGGCTATTAGTCTTGATGAAGAAAGAATATCTAACCTAAAAACAGACCTCAAACAGAAACCAAATCAGCAGTGCAGAAAGCCAACGATAGCCTATCCAGGTGTTTTAGTTTGGATAATCCCTATGTAAAAAAGTTTACTTTTCAAGTGTAAAATATAGTTTTAATCTTTATGAATTATACAGCAGACTCTTCTAAAAGCTTGCTATTCCCAGTGGATCTTTTCCCTACACTTCTTCAGAACAAGGGAACAATTTTGCCCCAGTGCAAATCAAATGTCCCAGGCTCTCACCTCCTTCAACTTGCAAGATTTTAAGAAATCGAAGTTGATGAGAGCATTATGTAGCATCTGACCTATTAACTGATTGTAATCAGATGTGGCTTTTTACCCAGGATGAATGACATCCTGTGCTACCTCAAATCCTTTGTGAAAAGAGATGTGCTAGTCTCATGCCCACACACATGTTCAAGCCCAGACAGACACACTCACATACTTTCACAAATAGACAGCCAGTTCAAACCATTTCTGAAATGCTTCCTTCTCAGCATAACCTTCTGGCATATTATATAAACAGTTTGCAAACAACTTTATGAAAAAAAAAAACAAGAAAAGCTTATGTCACAATTATCAAAAAGTAGGGTTCTCTTCCATATTATTGCAAACAGCTATACAATAATTTGTTAAGCTGCTGTTTACTAGAAAGTTTTCAATAAAACTCTACCTCTTCTTTTTGTCCCAAGTTGAAGATCAAGGAATTCAACATTTCAGTAAAGCATCTGCATTTTGTTACTGCATCAATTGTATGCATCTGTCCACAGGAAACAAAGAGCGCAAAAGCAGTGATTTTTACTGAGGTGAGGGGATTGCCTGAGCCAATGGGTTTGAGAACAGCCTGGGCAACTTGGTAAGACCTCATCTCTATAATAAATTGAAAAATTAGCCAAGTGTGGTAGCGCATGCCTGTAGTTCTGGCTACTTGGAAGGTTGAAACGAAAGGATCGCCTGAGCCCAGCAGGTTGACACTGGGGTGACTGTAAGAGTGCCACTGCATTCCAGCCTGGGTGACAGAGTGAGACTCGGACTCAAAAAAAGAAAAGCACTGTTTTTTAATGCTGTAAGTTTTATTGTCCCTAAAATTTTGCAAGAAGCTAAAAATTCTATCTAGTTTGGAGAATATTCATAGTACTACATATGACAGAAAGAGAAAAGATGGTGGTATCTAGATGTTGTTTGTGAAACACATAAATTATAGATTTGGACAATGAATTATACACTTTGTGATCTCTGTTAAAGGTGGCACTCAGTCACAAACATAGGAAAGAAGTTTTGCATTCTTTCCACTAATAGCTGTGACCTTGTCCAGGTAAAGTTATATTTTCCTGTACTGCAGCTCTTAACTACTAACAGCGGTCCATGACAATGAAATACAACACATTTTATAGGTAGATAATACATTTGGGAGAGAGGAAGCACAGAATAGGAGTCCAAATATATTTGCTATTAAACTAATTAGTTGCAAAAACCTTAGGTAAGAATTTTCTTTCTTTCTTTCTTTAGTTAATTTTTGAGTAGGGGGTCTCACTCTGTCACCCAGGCTGAAATGCAGTGGTCACCACAGCTTTGACCTCCTATGCTCAGGCAATCCTTCTGCCTCAGTTCATGAGGAGTTAGGGCTGCAGGTGCTTACCACCACACCCAGCTAATATTTTGATTATTGGTAGTGACAAAGTCTTACCATGTTATCCAGGCTGGTCTCAAACTCCTGGACTCCAGCAATCCTTTTGCCTAGACCTCTCAAAATGATGGGATTACAGGTGTGAGTCACTGTGCCCAGCCCTTAGATAAGAATTTTAAATTAACCTAAGTAAGATCGCTTCCTGTCCTAACACTTATTTTAGCCAAATAATGCAACTAATCAAACAAATGAGATCAAACACTAACTAAAAAGTATCACCTACAAACTCAGAACTGTCCATATCCCATTTGAATGACCAAAGATAATTCCATCACAGGGAGTGCAGCTTACAAGGGGGTAGTTTCTAAAGTAAACAGGAAGAAGAAAGAATTTGACTTCAAAATTGCCACATAGAAACCCCACTTGAGTTTCCAGCCTGTTTTTTCCACCCTGTGAGATTTGAACTTAAGACTGAAAAATTAATTCTTACTTGAGTTTCTGGTAGCTCGCCTTATGGATTTTGAGCTTGCCAGCTCCCACAGCTGCATAAGCTACCTCTTAAAATCTATCTATCTATCTATCCATCTATCTATCTATCTATCTATCTCTCTATCTATCATCTATCATCCATCATCTATCTAGCATCTACCTATCCATCTATCTATTCATCCATGATCCACTCAAATACCTAGAGGTCTATGATGGATGGATAGATAGAAAGATAGTGTGTGTGTGTGTCTATCTTCTCTTATCTCTATATTTATATACCCTATTCATTCTGTTTCTTTAAAAAACCCTTTTATAGAGAGTTTGTTGAGGTTGTTGCAAGTGGGCTAGTTTAATTTAGGAAATGCTAACACAACAAAATGAAACACTAATTTCAAATCTCTAGGCAGTTCTCTGTAGCGTAGGCAGCATTCACTTACTTAGCAGATCATCTTAATGAGTTATAGAAATACAAGTGTAACATCAGAGACTAGGCTGAAGTGGGAAGATGGAGAGCCTAACAACTTTGCTACTTTTTGGAGAGCTAGAAGCTAGATGCCATC
>NW_006957717.1:0-706 GCF_000164805.1 Carlito syrichta
GTTGACTTAACTAACTGACTTAACTAACTATGCTGCTGACTTAACCAGCTTAGTTAACTAGGTAGCTACCTACCTAGCCAGCTGATATAACTAACTGATTTAACTAGCTAGCTACTGAACTACCTATCATATATCTAGTTGACTTAACTAGCTGTCTTAACTAGCTAGCTTGCTGACATATCTATCTGACTTAACTAGCTAGCTTCCTAGCTAGTCAGTTGACTTAATTAGCTGAAATATTTAGCGAGCCAGGTGGCTGCCTATCTGACTTAACTAGCTTTTAATCTAGCAAGCCAGCTGGCTTGACAACTGACATAACGTGCTGGCTTAACTAGCTACTCAGCTGGTTAGACAGTTGAGTAAACTAGCTGATTTAACTAGCTTGCCACCTGGAGAGTTAGCTGACTTAAATGCCTAGCTACTGAGCTAGCCAGCAGCCTAGCCAGCTGGCTTAACTAGCTGACTTTATAAGGTAGTCAGCTGGCTAGCCATCAAACTTAACTAGGTATCTACCTTGCTAGACAGCTGAATAGTCAGCTGAGTTAACTAGCTGATATAACTAGATTGCCTAATGGCTAGCCAACTGACATAACTAGCTTCCTACCTACATAACCTGCTGTCTTGCCAGCTGACTTAATTACCTAACTACCTAGCTAACAAGCTGGGTCAGCGAGCTGACTTAATTAGGTGAATTAACTAGCTAGCC
>NW_006957718.1:0-540 GCF_000164805.1 Carlito syrichta
GAGACCCAGTGACAAGCAGTTGTCATAAAGGAAAGCCAGGCACTAGGCAATCCATCAGAGAGGATCAGTCACTGGGATATTTTTCACAGAAGAGGGCCATTTACTGGGAAACCAATTACAGAAGAAGTTTAGTTCATGGGGAACCCATTGTAGAGGAGGTTCAAACAGTGGTGTGTCTATCACAGAGGCAGTCACTGGGGCACAATTATAGTTGAAGTTCAGTCACTGGGACATTTACAACAGAATAGAGTCACTGTGATACACATAACAGAGGACAGCCAGTCACTACATAAATTATGCAGTAGGACTAGTTACTGAAACCCCTGTTACAGAGGAGGACTGTTCAATGGGGCCCCCAATTTTGAGGACTGCCAGTCACTAATGCACAATCAGAAAGGACTCCCAATAAAGGGAGCACTTATTTTGGAGGAAGTCCAATCACTGGAACATACATCATAGAGATTCATCTGTCCCTGGGGCATCTGTTATGTATAAGGTTCTGAAATGGGGGGTTTGATCAAGTGGAAACCTCGTTATTGA
>NW_006957719.1:0-4128 GCF_000164805.1 Carlito syrichta
TCCCCTGCAACCCTCCACATGTGAGGGTCCCCCAAACTTGGCACCTTTCTGTTGGGAACCAACATCTATGACTATACAGTTGAGGCCTATGAAGACCCATGTTGGAGATCTGCTTTTGACACAAAAGCATCAGTGACACCTATAGTGTTGGTATATGAATAGTGACCAGTTTGTATATGCGACATAAAAGCTTATATTATTTGAAAGTAAACCTTTTAAACAGTTAGGCTAAAATTTCGGGTAAAGCCTTACAGCAGAAAAACATTCTGTGCTTTAAGTTTTCATTTTTCTCTGACTCTCTGAGCCATTCTTAAGTCTCTGTTTCTCAGAAGTAACCATACAGCCTTTGTTTCTGTAAGCAGAAATTGCTTTAATAGTTTTGTTTTCCTGCCTCTAGCCAGGCAGAACGTTCCTAGTTTTATTATGTGCCAAAACTCTTAGTCTGCCTCTGCCTCCCAGCCATTGTCATGGCAACTGTGTCTTTTCCTGTCCAAAGGTGTGACAACCACTATTTGATCTATTCACTTAGACCAGAAATTTTATAGGGAAGTTTAGAAAAATATATACATAGTTTAGTTATCCATATGTAACACTAAGTGAACTTGTGCTTGCTACTTCACTTCCTTCTGCTTGAAATTCGCCCTCTAATATGCCTGTGTATGGTAGTGATAAAACCCAGTCACAGGCCTGTTGGAGAGTGAATCCTTAGTACTTTCACTTATTATTGGATATACTTTTACACTCTAGATTTCTGCTTTGAGGCATCGACTTCAGTGTCCAGCAGACTTCTATGGTAAAGTATGCATTGGGTGTGTCGAACACTGTGGTTAACGTTTTCTGCTTCTCACTCTAGCATTTTATAGAGGACTCTGACAACGGTGTCTCTGACAGGCTTTTAAGATCAAAGTTTAGAGCATGCAAGACACTGAGACTAGCGCCTCTCTGTCTTCTTAGGCATAATCTGTGCTTTATCTGCTTTATCAGTTTATCATTTGAAATTATATATTTGAAGTTTTATAAGAAATCATATATTTAAATCACATAGTTGGATGCTAAAAATCATAAGTGTTAGTTATGATTTTGTTTTAAACGTGTGTACTCTGATACTAATCATTCTGTTTGGAGCATGTGGATCTTGTGATACAGATTTGATATGATGTGTATCACTGGATTCATATGCCCCCAGCAAAAATATTTTCACTACTAGAAGTTAATATAATTAATATAAATCTTGATTGTTTTGTTAAATCATAATAGGTTAGTAAAAAGGGAAATTTTTACCTTAAGTAAAATTTAATGTAGTTTATAATATATAGATTAGTCATTAGGTATTATAGAAAACAGATTGCTATGCTATTGTTAAAATCATACACTTGTTATTTTGATATATGCCTTGTAAGGCACATGGACTTCTCATTGTCAATTGTCACCCTAAATAAAAATCTTTTGTGAAGAACGTTATGCATCATACGATTTGTAAGCCCCTAGCAAATATTTGATTATTACTGAATATTGTAGAAAATGGTATATAAGCTGGAAAGAGTCCGAATAAAATTTGGACTCAGTTCTGATCAGACTGATCCCAGAAGAACTGCCTCCGAGTGGTTTCTTCTCACCGCATCCTGATTCCCTGGAGTGGGTCCAACTTCCCTCAGGTCGGGCTGGTTCCCGACACCTTTCTGCCTCAACATCCCCCAGTGGGTGACACACCATGGTGTGGGAGTTCCCAAATACATGGCCAAGTTCCCGCTGGCTCTCTTCTATGAGGGGAGAAGTGTGTCCCAGGCGGGTGAACCCTCTGACTCAGCAACGAAGCCCTTCTGTCAAGAAAGACCAGGGACACATCCCTTACCCAGGGACATTTCTTTCCCACCAAACTTTTTTTCCTGGCTCTAAAGTCAGTAGCCATGTGAACACACCGTGCACAGTTGAGAATCTGTGTATGATTCTGATGTTTTTGGAGACAGTTTCTAGCTCTGTGGCCCAGACGGGAGCCCAGGGACATGACCGTCATACACCATTAGCTTGAAAATTGTGGGCTTTGGTGATCCTCTCACCTCAGTCTCTGGAATGGCCAGAACGATGGACACCTCCACCCCAGATACCCTGTTTGGATGAGTGCAGAGACAGGGTCTCCCTGCATGGTCCAGGCTGGCCTTGGGATCCTGGGCTCCAACCATCCTCCTGCCTCAGCCTTGCAGAGTGCTGGAATTCAAGCAGTTTGGCTGCCATGCTTAATTTTCGATGAAGGATCAAGGCTGGGCTCAGGGGCTCAGCCTTGTCATCCCAGCACTTTGGAAGGTTGAGGCCAGTGGCAAACCCGACCCTGCAGGTAGAGACCCACATGGGCACCTCAGTGAGACCACATCTCTAATCTCCATCCCAAATGAGCCAGGCATGGTGGTGTGCACCTGTCATTCTGGCTCCTCGGAAGGCTTGGGATAGGCTCGCTGGAGTCCGGCAGGCTGAGGCTACAGTGGCCAGGAGCGAGTCACTGCCCTCCAGCCTGGGTGACGGAGTGAGACTCTGGCTCAAAGAAAAAAGGAAAATAGGAAAAAAAAGAAGAGCATCCATTTGTGTATTGAGCTGGGATCATCGTGAACAGAGATCATTTGGTAATGAGGCCCCAGCCTTGGGCATAGAGTTCCTGAAAGACAGTGGATTGGCAGACATTTGGGCTGTAGCTTTGGGAGGCTGAGGCAGGGGACCGCTGGAGCCTGGGAGTTTGAGACCCGCCTGGGCCACATAGCGAGACCTCGTCACTCCCTGAAATGCAAACACTGGAGTCACATGTGGTGGCATCTTCAGTCCTGGTTACATGAGATGTGGTGTCCTCCATCCTGGGGCATTCCTTTGTGTCACCCCCACTGACAGAACATGAGAGTCCAGGTCAGACACCATGGCTGATGGCAGTCAGCTCTGGTCCTGGGAAAGGCAGGAGGCTGCCTGAGCCCAAGGTTTGTAGGCCAACCCAGGCAACCAGGCCAGATCTTATCTTGGTGAGAGGTCCCCAAAATCGAGTCAGGCTTGGTGGTCCCCCAAGTCCCAGCTCCTCTGGGAATGAGGCAGGAGTGCCACCTGAGTCCCACAGTTTGAGGTCCCAAGAGCCGCGATCATGCCACCGCACCCCACAATGCTGACGGAGACTCCGATGACAAAAAATCATGCCTCCTATGTGCATCACAACGGGCCTCCACAGCTCCCCAGTGAAAGGTTCACATGGGCATGGGACGATAGAGTTATTGGGATAAGAAGAGGCCACCCATTCCCATAGGTGGCAGACAGCACAACCAGAACCTGGGCTGCTAGCGGCATTGCCATACCACCTTGATCACTCTATGCCCAATGGCAGCCCTAGCTCTGAGCCATCCTTTCCTTAATCTCACACACGTCTTTGCTGTGGAGCATGTGTGTGGAGTGTGGATGCAAGTCTTCTGGGGCACGAGGCCAAAGGCAGGGGACGGATGTGTCCGGTGGCCACCCTAGATATCTCCCGCAAAAGACAGACCAGAAAGTACCTTTTCCTCTCCCATCCATGAGGGTGTCTTCTCACGCTGGTTAGCAGTGGTGGTGGTGGTGGTGATTATTATTATTATTTAGAGTCGGAATCCCAATCTCTCACCCAGGCCGGAGCACATGGGCATGCTCACAGCCACTGTGGAGAGATGGTGGATGGGCAGACAATTGGGCTGTGGCTTTGGGAGGTCGAGGTGGGGGACCGCTGGAGCCCGGGAGTTACAGACCAGCCTGGGCCATATAGTGAGACATTGTCACTCTCTGGAACACAAACACTGCAGTCATGCATGGTGGCATCCATGGTCCTTGGCACAGGGGACGTGGTGGCCTCAGTCCCGGAGTGTTCTTTTGCATCACCCCACTGACAGAATGTGCTAGTCCAGGCTAGGCACCATGGCTCACAGCCATCAGCCCCACGCCCTGCGAGGCTGAGGTGGGAGGCTGCCTGATCCCTGAGGTTGGAGACCATTTCGGGCGACATGGCCAGATGTATTTGCAAGAGGTCCCCAAAATCGAGTCAGTCATCATGGCTCCCAGAGTCTTGGCTACTCGGGGGCCGAGGTGGGAGGACCACCTTAGCCCTGCATGTCAAATCCACTGAAGCCATGATCA
>NW_006957719.1:4585-5402 GCF_000164805.1 Carlito syrichta
CAAGGTGCCCAGACTGGTCTCAAACCAGGGGTTTCAGGCCATCTTCTCACCTCATACTCACAGAGTTCTGGGATGACAGGTGTGAGCCCCATGCCTGGCCACCACATCCCTCTATGAGCCCCACTGCAATGCCAGCTCCCTTCCAATGACCCAGAACCACAGAGAGGGCAGCTGAAGCCAACTGCTGCATTCTCCCCAGTAGAAGTGTCTGGTGCAGGGCTGTGTCTCCACCAGGGCACCCACCCCTCTGCCTGCCTCATTCCCCCACCTGCCTCATTCCCCAGGGAGGACCTGAAGAAAGGGAGGGTGTGATTCTCAAACCTTCTGGAGGGCAGGGATGACCAGGCGACTCACACCTGTCTCCTGGGCACTCGGGGAGGCTGAGACAGATAGATGGCCAGAGTCCAGGAACTCGAGATTAGGAAGGGCACCATAGCAAGCTCCACCTCGGCCCCAAGCAAAACCAAGAAAACCTTGGGTGAGGGTATGCCTCCGCAAAAGGATTGCCTCCAGCCCATAGTTCAAGACCAGGCAGGAAGACCAGAATTCGACCAAATGGAAAGCCTGTGATCACAGCAGTTTGAAAGGCCCAAGTCAAGAGGATGGCCCAAGTTGGGTGGTTTGAGAGCAGCCTGGGAAACCTAGTGAGGAAAAGAAAGAAAGAAAGAAAGAAAGAAAGAGAGAGAGAGAGAGAGAGAGAGAGAAAGAAAGAAAGAAAGAAAGAAAGAAAGAAAGAAAGAAAGAAAGAAAGAAAGAAATCCCTTCTCCTGCAAAACTTCTGGTCTCAGTCCTTCCCTCCTGCCCCTCCAACATGTGA
>NW_006957719.1:5611-6762 GCF_000164805.1 Carlito syrichta
CTGTTGAACCTGCAGACTCAGGTTGTCCACTCATCTGGGCCTCCAGAGGGCCGGGATGCCAGGATTAACCTCAGAGACCAGCTGACATTGTGGTGGTGTTGGTAGTTGGTATCATTATTCTGAGTCAGAGTCTGACTCTGTCACCCAGGGAAGAGCACAGGGGCCCACTCTTGGCCACCGAGACCTCCACCGGCTGGGCTTGGGCAATCATCTTGTTGCAGCCTCCCAAGTGTCCAGAACGTCAGGTATGCGTTACCAGGCTCGGCTCATTTTCTTGGCTTCTTGTAGAGATGAGTTCTCACCAAGGTGCCCAGACTGGTCTCAAACCAGGGGTTTCAGGCCATCTTCTCACCTCATACTCACAGAGTTCTGGGATGACAGGAGTGAGCCCCATGCCTGGCCACCACACCCCTCTATGAGCCCCACTACAATGCCAGCTCCCTTCCAATGACCCAGAACCACAGAGAGGGCAGCTGAAGCCAACTGCTGCATTCTCCCCAGTAGAAGTGTCTGGTGCAGGGCTGTGTCTCCACCAGGGCACCCACCCCTCTGCCTGCCTCATTCCCCAGGGAGGACCTGCTTGCTCCTGCCTGGGGAAACCTTGAAGAAAGGGAGGGTGTGATTCTCAAACCTTCTGGAGGGCAGGGATGACCAGGCGACTCACACCTGTCTCCTGGGCACTCGGGGAGGCTGAGACAGATAGATGACCAGAGTCCAGGAACTCGAGATTAGGAAGGGCACCATAGCAAGCTCCACCTCGGCCCCAAGCAAAACCAAGAAAACCTTGGGTGAGGGTATGCCTCCGCAAAAGGATTGCCTCCAGCCCATAGTTCAAGACCAGGCAGGAAGACCAGGATTCGACCAAATGGAAAGCCTGTGATCACAGCAGTTTGAAAGACCCAAGTCAAGAGGATGGCCCAAGTTGGGTGGTTTGAGAGCAGCCTGGGAAACCTAGTGAGGAAAAGAAAGAAAGAAAGAGAGAAAGAGAGAGAGAGAGAGAGAGAGAGAGAGAGAGAAAGAAAGAGAGAAAGAAAGAGAAGAAAGAAAGAAGAAAGAAGAAGAAAGAAAGAAAAGAAATCCCTTCTCCTGCAAACTTCTGGTCTCAGTCCTTCCCTCCTGCCCCTCCAACATGTGACTGTCCCCCAAGCTTG
>NW_006957720.1:0-649 GCF_000164805.1 Carlito syrichta
CTGGAGGCCATGTAGTGTCCTGTATATGAGGACTCCCTTTCCCCAGATTCCTGTTTTGAAACCCTGATTCTTGTTTAGCCCTTAGCAAGACGCCATGTAGAATTTGTGATTGAGGAACCGTGTAAAACAGATTCCTTATTTTTCCTTAGCAAAAGGCCTCGAAGTTTCCTGTTATGAGGAGTATTACATTCCTGCTTCGTATCCCTAATTCTTGTTTAGCCCTTAGCAAGAGGCCCTGTAGTTCTTTTGGGATAGAGAACACGTGTAACCCAGATTCCTTATTCTTTCTTAGCAAAAGGCCGTGCATTTGCCCATACATGAGTACCCATTTCCTCAGATTCATGCTTCAAAAACCTAGATTCGTGTTTAGCCCTGAGCAAGATGCCCTGAAGTTTTTTTAGAGATTGAGGACACGTGTAACCCGGATTCCTTATTCTTTCTTAGCAACATGCAGTCCAGTTTCCTGTATTTGAGGACTCCCACTACATAGATTCCTACATTAAAAACCTGAGTCATGGTTACCTCTTACAATGACGCCCTGTGGATTTTTGAGTTGAGGAATCGCGCAACCATAGTTCCTTACTCTTCCTAGCTAGACGCCATGTAGTTTCCTGTACATGACGGCTCCCATTACCCAGATTCCTGCTTC
>NW_006957721.1:0-807 GCF_000164805.1 Carlito syrichta
AGGCCAGTATGGTGCACCCATTATGGAGGAACCCAGAAATTGAAACACCTAACACAGATGACTAATCATAGGTACAACCATTTTTGGGGAGGCCAATTTTCAAGGACACTAATTTCAGAAGAGGGCTACTTATTGTGGTACCCATCACAAATGATGACTGGCCATTGAGCACCAATCACAGGAGGATCTAATCATTGGGACACAGGCTATGGTGGAGGTCCCGTCACTGTGACAGTACAAAAGAGGACTATTCACTGGAGCACCTGTTATAGAGGATGACCAGTAATTGCAGCACCAGTCACAAGGAAGTCCCAGTTACTGAACCATCCATTATGGTAGGGACCCAATCACTGAGACTCTCATCACAATGGAGGACCTGTCACTGGGGCAACAATTACAGAAGAATCTCTGTAAGAGTACACCCGTCCCAGAAGATGCTAATCACTGGGAAACCATTATGGAGGAAGGTCAGTCACTGGGTATCAATATTAGAGGAAAGACAGTACTTCAGACATCCACCAATGTGGAGGGGACCCAGTCACTGGGGGAACATATAACAGAGGAAGGCTGTCACTTAGGCACCCAAAACAGAGGAGAACGAATCTCTGGAGCACCAACTAAAAAGAGGGCCAGTAACTAGTCGTCGAGGACAGAGGTTGTTTAGTCACTGGGACACCAATTTTGGGATCCAGCTTGTCACTGCAGCAATCATCACAGATGTGGGCCACTCACTTGGGCATACATTACAGACGACCAATCAATGCAGTACCCATACAGAGAGTGCTGTCATTGGGGAACCATCGCAGA
>NW_006957722.1:0-5643 GCF_000164805.1 Carlito syrichta
TTAAAGGACATCATTGATCATTACCAACTAAATGTGATAGTTTCACAGAAGCCTTCCTTCACAGTAACTGCAGTCTATAGACGAGTTACAAATTCATTCCTAACAGAAAATAGGTACTTTACAGCCAATCACTTATAAAGTTGATAGGACTTTAATCAGTGTAAGAACATAAGACTAGATATAATGGAACATGACTACTGAAGGAAGAAACCAAAGTACTGTTGGCCACAACATAATGGTATATCCAGAAAGCTCATCTGAATTGACTGACAAACTATTAAAACACACAATAGCTTGGTGAGAGGAATGAACTTAAAATTTTGAAAAATCAATAGTATTCTTAAATCCCAATAACCAGTGGTAAATAAAGATATAATGAAAAACATCCTTCATAATAACAGATATATGACAGGAGACCAAACAAAAAACAAAAATTATCTTTAGAGGGGCAGGCTTCTAGTAATATACAGGCTTCCCCAACTAGGTAACTGTTCTTGGAGCCCATCAGCACCAGTGTACCAGCTAGCATTGTTGTGAGAGGCTAGGTTTGGCTTCAGTGAATTTTTTTTTTGGAGATTCTTTCAACATGTTTGCCCACGTCATGATGGGTGATTTATGAGTGTACCTGCCTACACTGCGCTTAGTGTTCAGCAGTTTTGGACCAAAACTGACATAACCCTTGTGTTTCACCTTCTCGATTCACAGGATCTTGCCCCAAGTGATTTTTTGTTTTGCTTTTTCCCAGATAAAAAAAGTCCTCAAAGGAAAATGTTTTGCCAATGTGGAATAGGTGAAACAAACAAAAAAAGCATGAAAAGGCATCAAAATTGACAAGTTCAAAAACTGTGTTAAGCAGTGGAAAAAGTATCTCAATAGGCATAATGCATCAGAGAGTACTTTGAAGTTGACTGAAATTTAAACATGTAAGAATAAATACATAATTTTTTATAAATAAATTCCAGTTTTGGGGGTTCCTCCCTCGTATAAAGGGGCCTCTTTGAAGCAAATCACATAATTTTATAAGAAACTGTGAAAGAAGATCTGAACAAAAAAGAGATATACTTTGTATGGAAAGACTGAATAGTATAAAATGCCAGCTCTACTCAAATTATTTTCATGTAATTCACATTGCAAAGACTCCCAAGTTCATTTGAAAGATGAAACAAGAGACGTGTTAGGATAATTTTTAAAAAAAAGAACTGAGGTGAGTGGATTGTCTGAGCCCGCGGGTTCGAGACCCACCTGGGCAACTTGGTGAGACCTCAACTCTACAATAAATCAAAAATCAGCCGGGTGTGGTAGCACGCGCCTGTAGTTCCAGCTACTTGGAAGGCTGAAGCAGAAGGATCGCCAGAACCCAGTAGGTTAAGGCTGTGGTGGCCGGGAGCGGCCACTGCACTCCAGTCTGGGTGACAGAGTGAGACTCCAATTCAAAAAAAAATAGAAAGAACAACAACAATAAAGCAACAATAATGAAAACTGGCATAAGAACTAACACAGCAAACAAAGTCTGGCATACTAAAAAACTATGTAATAAAACCACTGTGGAATACATATATTATATAAAAAATAGTGTTATAAAATTAAATATTTGGGTAAAAAAATGAAGTGATATGGCTAGACGCGGTAGCTCAAGCCTGTAATCCCAGCACTGTGGAAGGCAAAGGTGAGGGGATTGCCTGAGACCCTGGGTTCAACAACAGCCTAGGCAACTTGGCAAGACCTCATCTCTACAATAAATCAATCAATAAAAAAAAAAATTAGCCACGTGTAGTAGTGCATGCCTGTAGTTCCGGCTACTTGGAAGGCTGAAGCAGAAGGATCGCCTGAGCCAGCAGGTTGACGCTGGGGTGGCTGTGAGTGTGCCACTGTACTTCAGCCTGGGTGACAGAGTGAGACTCCAACTCAAAAAAAAGAAAGAAAGAAAGAATTGAAGCCATCTTTATTTCTTGCCATATGCCAAAACAGAGTATAAAGAATTGTTGCGGCCAGGTGCGGTGGCTCAAGTCTGTAATACCAGCACTTTGGGAGGCCGAGGCGAGAGGATTGCCTGAACCCAAGGGTTTGAGGACAGCCTGGGCAACTTGGTGAGACCTCATCTCTATAATATATCAAAAGATTAGCCAGGTATGATAGCATGCACCTGTAGTTTATTTGGCCAAAGATTTACAAGATCTCACATATGTGAAAAATACTTTTGGTTTTAGAAATTCTTTGAAAAGACTCACAACTTCCAGCTACATGGATAGAAATAGAGTCTCTGAGTCTTAAAATCTATCAAACTGCCATGTTGCTACTTCTCCAGAAAAAAAGGCTGTCTTATTTTATAACCCCGAAGTGATATATTTAGAACTAAGATTTTTGCTTTTCTCTTCCCAGAGTATTCTTACCAAAAAAACAATCTTACCTTTTGGTGTGTTTTAACACTAAAGGAGATAGTATCTGGCAAATAAAAACAAAACACTATTGGAAAAAAAACAGCTGAGAATTAATAATTCAACTACATTTATGCCTCTGTAAATTTTCCTATTAAGTCTTACAAGAGCTCTGTGCTAGAGAAACAGGTCCACTGGTCCTCTAAGTCTGCATTAGGAAGACAGTGAGCAAATGGGCAGCACCTCTAAGGTTCAGCACAGGCTGAACAATAAAATCTACTCCTGTCTCTTTCTTTTCCTCTATACAAGGCAAAATATCAGCCCCAGAAGAAGAAAAAGAATGGAGTTAAAAGCTAAGTGTCATACTGTGCTACTAGTTAGCAATATGACTAAATTAAAATGAGGTTTATGCGTTTATGTTTGCATATCAAATGTTAACAATTTTTCACTTTCTGCTTTCCTAAATATTTAAAACCCTTTGATTACTGGTCATACAATGGTTCCAAAATCTTAAATCTCCAGAAATAAAGTGAAAAACTCATTTGTGATGCAGTGAATCAGTCAATATAATTTCATTTCACCTAACAGCAGTGACAGAACTATAGAAAAAATGATTTACATTGTAACTAATTACTAATTGCTCAATAGCATGTTAATGTTCATCTAAAGAATATCCGTTCCAAAGAAACAAGTGTGAAACAGTTTCCATCTAAATGATAGATTGACTTAATTAAATCAACTTTTAACTTTCAATATTTATCATAAAATAATAATATCAATTTGTAAGTTCAAGACACAAAGAGTGAAAAAAAGTTTCAATCTAGAAAAGCTTTCAATAGTCTGAAGAAGATACATTAACATAAAGCACCTATACAGTTAAACTCTGTGGTCTTCCCCTGCACGTATTCATTTTCTTAATCTCTTTTTTCCTTCACTCCTGTTCTAAAGAAGAGTGTTTATTCCTCTTTTCAGCCTAGGCTGTTAAACAGATTACTGACATAATACTGTCCTTGTTTTGTCTTCTCTCTGACTCTATATAATATCCTATATAGGTATACTAAAATATCCTATACAGGTATGTCAAAATAAGGTTATCTGAGAGAGCATCCTTTTAAATAAAACAACTAATGTTAATCAGAGTAGCTCAGCTACTTTAGGTATAACATCAATCATCAAAATAAGCTAAAAACTGCTATAATAGCATCTTCTAAAATTCACATCAATAAATCTGCTAGTTTCTTAACATTTCATGCTTTCAATTAGCCTTTCTATGGCTCTGCTCATTTCTTTTTTATAATCATATACTTCTCTCTATTGATTCTTAGCACTTCATATATTGGCAGGAAACTACTGCCAACCTAATGTCGTGCATTTATGCAGTGCTTTCAATTAAGTCATTTTGGAACCTCCTTAACATTCTAATGAGGATCATGTGCCATCCCCAGGAGTGTGGGTGGCTTAATTCCTCTTTGTATTTCCAGCAGTCAGCCCAGTGCTTGCTACATATGGGTGCTCAGTGGCCATGACTGGAGCAAGACAAAAGCATGCCTCCAGAGTGACATGGTTCTGGGTTTGAATCCCAGCTTTGGCACTTTCCAAATTTCACCTGAAGCCTGAATAAATCATGTTAACTCTCAGGGCTTTAGGTTCTTGTCTGAAACTAAAAAGGATCAAGAATATCTATTTTGTGGAGTACCTATGAAAACTAAATGAAATAATGTTTTTACAGTGACTAGCAGGACAGCTATGTCATGGCACATTAGGGCTCAAGAAATTGTAGCTGATTTTCACTAAACCATGCACAAATCCTCACTTGAGCACTCTCAGATTATAAACACCCTCAGTAATGTTGGGCAGTGAGTTTAGACTAATGCCCCCTTTAAGAGAAGTGATATAGGCTGAGCACAGTGGCTCATGCTTGTAATCCCAGCACTCTGGGAGGCCCAGGAAGGAGGATTGCTTGAAGACAGGAGTCTGAGACAACAGAGACCTCATCTCTACAAAAAAAAAATCAAAAAATTAGGCCAAACACGGTGACTCAGCCTGTAATCCCAGCACTTTGGGAGGCTGAGGCGAGAGGATTGCCTGAGACCTGGGGTTCAAGACCATCCTGGGCAACTTGGTGAGACCTCGTCTCTGCAATAAACCACACACACACACAAATTAGCCAGGTGTGGTGGCATGTGTCTGTAGTTTCAGTTACTTGGAAGGCTGAGGTAGAAGGATCGCCTAAGCCCACCAGGTTAAGGCTGTGGTGGCTGTGAGCGTGCTACTACACTCCAGCCTAGGCGACAGAGCGAGTATTCAACTAAAAAAAAAATTAGCCAGCTATAGTGGTAAACACCTGTAGTCCAGCCACTCAGGAGGCTGAGGCTAGAGGATTGCCTGAGCTCAGGAAGTCGAGGCTGCAGTGAACTGTGATCATGCCACTACACTCCAGCCTGGGCAAGTGAGACCCCAACATATACACACAAAAGGATCAGTGATATAGAGGGGTGGTGTCAGCCCTAAGAAACAACATATACTCTCAGAAATTCGCTTTGATCATATTGGATCATTTCACTCCTAGCTTTTGGCCCAATTCTGTCAATGTTGATTTCACTCCTACCTTTCAGACTCAACCCTACTAAGACCAAGTAACAATTCCAGCTGTGCTGAAATTAGGGTGGTTAATCCCCAGTTCTCCCTTACATATATCCTTCCTCATATCTAACTTTTGTTATTCTATTATTGGCCCAAATATTATCAGAGATGAATGTGAACAAGACACCAGTTAAATTAATTTACATGGTCAGATGGGAGAAATTCCCAGCCATCAGAGGATCACTATTATTCAAGCCCTTTCCTGTGGCCAGGGAATCCTAAGAGGTATAACTTGGCAGGATGGACACAAAGATGTAGAGACATTTGCTTGCTCCCATCACAGGTCTGGTTAATCTCTCATTAAAAGTATCTAAATATATAGCAAATTTAAAACTACAACTTGTTTGCTGGGTAAATACTCTTTGAATGAGGTAACATTAAAAAGAAGGCTGTGATGAAGGCAGCCAAACAAAATAAAATAGAAAATTAAATCTGTTTACTAAAGCTCACCTAAGTATAAAACTGAAAACATAGAGAAACAAGATTCAAAAAAATATGTAGAAGTAGATTATCAATCAAAAATTATTGACTCAATGTCCAGTAGAGTAACACTTCTTTAGAATTTACAAAGTATACTCAAATACATGTACATTCTGACTTCTCAATTTTAACTACCCCATCAGAG
>NW_006957723.1:0-4253 GCF_000164805.1 Carlito syrichta
GTATACCGCGTCTTCCTAAGATCTAAACAAGAATCAAGCTTTCGACGCATGTATCTGTGAACAGGAGTACTCATTTACAGGTAACTGACCGGCTGTTGCAAAAGTAAGGAATCTGGGTTATACAAGTCCCCAGTCCTGAAAATCTACAGGGCATCTTGCTGACTGCTAAAGAATAATCAAGGATTCGAGGCATGAATGGGGGTTAAAGCAAACCTCATCTACAGGAAACTACATGGCCTCTTGCTAATAAAAGAGAAGAAATCTGTTTTCCATGGTTCCTCTATCAAAAAATCTACATGACTTCTTACTAAGGGCTAAACAAGAATCAGGGTTTCACAACAGGAATCAAGGGAAAGAGAGTCCTCACATACAGGAGACTATATTTCCTCCAACTAAGTATGAATAAAGAATCATTGTTATACACGTCCTCAATCCAAGAAATTCCCAGGTTATCTGCTAGGGAACAAACAAGAAACAGATCTTCGAGTTCTCCTAATGTTTCAGAGCAATTTTGGTTTCAGATGTTATGAATCGGTCATTTCAGGACTCCAGCAACGTTCTGGTCCTCTTAAAAGTTGTAAATGGTATTGGGCACTTCAAGTCCGTTATGTTCCCAGAAAAACTAAGGCCAGATTCCAGAACAAAAAGAATCTTCTTGCCATATTCGGATGTAACTCTGTCTTAAGGTGAACCCTGTAATCCTCCCCTTCCTTGTCTCTTTTTATTTTTAGAAGGGACACTGATTTTGCACTTGCCAAATGTTTACCATCTACTTTTAATGGTAACCAGGAATCATGGAATCCACGAACCTAGGAAACTTCTGGGCATCTGTCTTTTGATATACATAATTGGGAATCCAAATCGACCAGAAAAATCAGGGCATCTTAATGAAAATTAAAAGGAAATCCGGTTCTTGGTGTTCTCATTTTCCGGAATCTACAGGTCATCTTGATAAGGTTTAATCAGTAATCTTGGCTTCTGCGTTCTACATTTTCAGAACTACTTGCTCCGTGGATACGCTAAATCTGTCATTACATATCCTCAGGATCTTTCTGGTCCTCATGTTAGTTGTAATCAACGATTTGGCCATAGAATTCCTTTTGTTTCCTGGGATCATCTACGACCATAATCATATTCCCCAGAATCAAAAGTTATATTGGTACAAAATTCCTCTATTCAGGTGACCTCAATGTACAGAAAATTCTTGTGGGTGGGCAGGTAGGAATTGGGGTTTTGGTTTGGAATATTCCACATTTTGGGGAGGTCTGCCGAAGGGGAACCAGGAATCTTGGATTCCAGTCACCAAAGAACATTATGGACGTCTTTCTCTTGATATTCAAAAAACTGGAATTCTCGTTCACCAGGAACTGTCTAGGAATCCTGCAGAGTAAAGCAGGAGAATGGGTAATGGAGGTCGTCATATGTAGGAAACTACACGTCATATTGCTAAGTAAGTATAAGGAATCTTCCTTATATGTGTCCTCAATCCCAAAAACTACAGGCCATCTTCCTAAGATGTAACCACGAATCACGTTTTTGAAGTAGGAATCTGAGTAATGGGAGTCTTCACATAAAGGAACTTCACTGCCTATTGCTAAGTAAGAATAAGAATCTGCGTTACTCGGGTCCTCAATCCCAAAAAAGCTTAAGGTCATCTTGCTATGGGTTAAACACGAATCATGGTGTTTTTGAGCAAGAATCTGGAAAATGGAGTCCTTATTTACAGGCAACTACATGACCTTTTGCTAAGAAAGAATAAGTAATCTGGGTTACACGAGTTCTCTATCCCAAAAATGTATAGAGCATCTTGAAAAGTTCTAAAAAGAATCAGAGTTTCTAAGCATTATGTATCTCATGAGAGTCCAAATATACAGGAATATATACAGCCCCTTGCCAAGGGTGAAAAGGAATCAGGGTTATAGCAGTCCTCAGTCCTTAAAATCAACAGGCCATCTGCTGTGGGCTAAACTAGAATCAGGCTTTAGAAGCTGGAACATAGGTAATAGCAGTCCTCATATGCAGAATCTACATGATCTCTAGATAAAGAGAACTAAGACCTCTTTTACACAGTTCCTCCATCACAATATCTACATGTCATGTTTCTACTGTCAAAACAAGAATCAGGGTTTCCAGACAGGTTTCTGGGGAAAGGGAGTCCTCATATACAGGACATTGCACGGCCCCTCGTAAAAGAAGAATTAGGAATCTGTGATACACTAGTCCACAATCCCAAATATTCCCAGGGCGTCTTGCTGTGGTATAAACAAGAATTAAGGCTTCGAGCTCATCTCATGTTTCAGAGATATTTGGCTTGTGGGTATTATGAATCAGTCATTTCAGGACTCCAGCAATATTGTGATCCTCCTGAGAGGGCCTCTTGATACGGTTTAATCAGCAATCTTGCCTTCTGGGTCCCTACATTTTCAGAGCTACTTGCTCCGTGAATATGCTAAATCTGTTATTACAGATCCTCAGGATCTCTCTGGTCCTATTGTTAGTTGTAATCAAGGATTTGGCCCTAGAAATTCTTTTGTTTCCTGGGACCATCTACGACCATAATCATATTCCCCAGAATCAAAATGTATATTGGTACAAAATTCCTCGATTCAGGTGACCTCAAAGTACAGAAAATTCTTGTGGGTGGGCAGGTAGGAATTAGGGTTTTGGGTTTTGAATATTCCACATTTTGGGGAGGTCTTGTGTAGGGGACCCACGTCATATTGCTAAGGATGTATAAGGAATCTTGGTTACATGAGTCCTCATTCTCAAAAACTACAGGCCATCTTCCTAAGAGGTAACCACGAATCAGATTATGGAAGTTGGAATCTTGCTAATGGGAGTCATCACATACTGGAAACTTCACTGCGTATTGCTAAGTAGGAATAAGTAATCTGCATTACTCGTGTCCTCAATCTGAATAATCTTCAGGTCGTCTTGCTATGGGGCTAAAAACGAATCGGGGTATTTTCTAGCCTGAATCTGGGGAATTGGAATCCTTATATACTGGTAACTACATGACCTTTTACTAGGAACGAATAAGGAATCTGCGTTTCACGAGTCCTCAATTGCAAAAATCCACAGGGCATCTTGTAAAGGTCTAAAAAATAATTAGAGTATCGAATCAGCATCTAGGTAATGAGAGACCTAATATACAGGAAAAAACACGGCCCTTGTCAAGTAAGAAAAAGAATCAGGGTTAGAGCAGTCCACAGTCCTAAAAATCAACAGGCCATCTGGTGTGGGCTAAACAAGAATCAGGGTTTAGGAGCTGCAACATTGGTAATATCAGTCCTCATATACAGAATCTACATGATGTATTGCTAAGGAGAAATAAGAAACCTGTTTTACACGGTTATGCCATCACAATATCTACATGAAATATTGCTAGGGCTAAACAAGAATCACAATTTCCAAACAGGATTCTCGGGAAAGGGAGTCCTCATATAGAGGAGACTACACAGCCCCTCAGTAAGGAAGAATAAGGAATCTGTGATACACTAGTCCCCAATCAGAAATATTCTCAGAGTGACTTGCTACGGGATAAAAGAGAATCAGGGCTTTAAGCTCTTCTCATTTTTTGGAGATATTTGACTTGTGGGTATTATGAATCAGTCATTTCAGGACTCTAGCAACATTCTTGTCCTCTTGAGAGTTGTAAACGGGTATCTGGTAGTACAAGTCTGTTCGGTTATTCGGAACAACTAAGGCCAGA
The DNA here is from genome assembly GCF_000164805.1 of Carlito syrichta. NCBI lineage: Eukaryota > Metazoa > Chordata > Mammalia > Primates > Tarsiidae > Carlito > Carlito syrichta. Next base: position 3,713 of record NW_006957723.1, read on the forward strand.
TTCTCAGAACAAAAGTATCATCTTGCCGTATTTGGATGTAACTCTGGTCTTAAGATGAACTTGGTAATCCTTAAATTTCCATTTGTACTTTTATTTGAGAGGGGCCGATGGTTTTGCAGTTGTCAAATATTTAGTACGAATTATTAAAATGGAACCAGGAATCATGGATTCCACGTCCCTAGGAAACATCTGGGCATCTGCATTTTTGTATACAGAGTTTTGGAATCCATATAGACAGAGAAAATCTGGGCATCTTTGCTGAGAACGGGAAGGGAATCCTGTTCGTGGACTTCTCAATCGCCTAAATCTACAAGGTCTCTTGATAAGGTTTAATCAGCAAACTGGGGTTCTATGTCGCCACATTTTTAGGGTGTCTTTTGAAAAAGGAAACAGGAATCTTGGGTTCCAATTCCACAGTAACTTTATGAGAGTTTTTCTCTTGATATCCAAGCAACTGGAATTCTGGGTCACCAGGAATGTCTCGGCATCTTGCTGAGAATGAAGTAGTAATTTCAGTAATGTGAGTCCTCATGTACAGAAC
>NW_006957724.1:0-848 GCF_000164805.1 Carlito syrichta
TCCCTCACCCATGGTTTTCTTGGTTTTGCTTGGGGTGAGATGAGGGCTTGCTATGGTTTACCAGTCTTGTCTCAAGCTCTGAGCTCTGGCCATCTTTTCTTCTCGGCCTTCCCAAGTGCCAAGGAGACAGGCGAGATTCACCCAACTGTGCCCCTCCCTGAAGGTTTGAGAGTTACACCCTCCCTTTGCATGAGTTGTCCCCTGGGAGGAGTGAATGGGTGCACCCTGGGGAACGAGGTGGGCAAAGATTTGGGTGCCCCAGTGGAGACACGTCCCTGCACCAGGTGCTCCCATGGTGCAGACTTGGCAGATGACTCTGGCTCCCCTCTCAGTTGTCCAGGGTCATCTGAAGGGAGTGGGCCTCACAGTGGGGTCCTGGGAGGGGTGTGAAGGCTGTGTGTAGGGGCTCACATCTGTCACCCTGGCACTTTGGAAGACCAAGGCAAGAAGATGACCAGAACCCCCATGTACGAGACCAGCCTGGGCATCTAGGCAAGACCGCATCTCTATAAGAATCCTACAAAAGGACCTGAGCATGTCGGCGCACACCTGTCCTTCTGGCCACTTGGGATAGCCTGAGCCCAGACAGTGGACGCTGCAGTGGCCAAGAGCAGGTCCCTGTGCTCCAGCCTGCATGACAGAGTGGGACTGCAACTCAGAATAATAATAGAAACCACCACCACCACAACCACAGACTGGGCTCTGGGGCTCAGCCTGCCATCCCAGCCCTTCGGAAGCTGAGGTGAGTGGATAGCCTGAACCAGCGGGTTCATGACCAGCCAGAGACACTGGGCTAGACTTCGAATCGGCCATCAAAAATATATCCAAATACTAACCGGGTGTGGTGG
>NW_006957725.1:0-704 GCF_000164805.1 Carlito syrichta
AGGATTTAAGGTGGCCACTGGGCTCATCCATCCTGTGCCTTCAGCCAAACAACCAAGAAGACCTTCCTCCATCCTCCACATTCGTGCCTCACAGTAGAGATGTGTGTGAGCTCACGGAACAGATTTCCCCGAGTTAGGGCAGCCATTGAGCAGAGCAACCAAGGTGGTCTGGCAATGCCTCAGCCAACCCAGGTTCCAGTCAACCTGTCTGCCATTTTCGAGTGGGGGTAGGGCCCCTTCCTCTCCTGATCACTCCATAGTCCCCACCCAAGCAAACCTTTCCCACGGGAGCAGTGGACGGCCACCTTGACACATGTGGGAGGTGTCTTTTATACCACAGGAATCTCCGTCCACTGGGCTGGATGCGGCAGCTTGATCATGGCTTCAGTGGCTTTGATATGCAGGGCTAAGGTGGTCCTTCCACCTCGGCCCCCTAGCAGCCAAGACTCCGGGAGCCACGATGACTGACTCGATTTGGGGGACCTCTTGCAAATACATCTGGCCATGTCGCCCAAAATGGTCTCCAACCTCAGGGATCAGGCAGCTTCCCACCTCAGCCTCACAGGGCGTGGGGCTGATGGCTGTGAGCCATGGTGCCTAGCCTGGACTAGCACATTCTGTCAGTGGGGTGATGCAAAAGAACACTCCGGGACTGAGGCCACCACGTCCCCTGTGCCAAGGACCATGGATGCCACCATTCATGA
>NW_006957726.1:0-659 GCF_000164805.1 Carlito syrichta
CACTCACTTCTCCCTGGTGCTGCCTGGGGGAAAGGGAGGGCATGACGCTCAAACCATCAGGGGTGGTCGGTTGAGCAACACATACCTTTCTCCTTGACACTCTTGGAGGCTGAGACAGGAAGATGGCTGCAGGCCAAGAGCTCGACCCAGGCTGCACAACATAGCAAGCCTCCACCTCGACCCCAAGCAAAGCTCTGAAAACCTTGCTCGAGGGCAGGTCTTGTCAGAAGTATTTCCTCAGGCCTAGAGTTTAAGACCAGGTTGGAAGATAAGGATGTGACAAAATGGAAAGCCCATGATTGTAGCAGTTAGGGCGGCCAAGGCCGATAGGAAAGCCTGTGTTGGGTGGTTTGAGGCACATAAGGACACAATAGAGAGGAAAAGAAAAAAAGAAACAAAGAAAGAAAGAAGAAAGAAAGAAAGAAAGAAAGAAAGAGAAAGAAAGAAAGAAATCAATCAATTTTCCTGCAAACATTCTGCCCTGTTCCCCCCCACCACCACACCCACATGTGAGGGTACCCAAAGCTCGACACCTTCCAGCCCCAACCCACCAAATCACTGCCCCCACTTTGGTGCAGGAGTTCCCGAGGCTCCCTGGCTGAGTTCCTGCTGGCTCTCCTGTCCGAGGAGAGAAATGTGCCCCAGGCAGACTGACTCTC
>NW_006957727.1:0-816 GCF_000164805.1 Carlito syrichta
ATAAACTTCAGAGTTTCTTGCTAAGTGCTAAACACGAATTTGTGTTTTTGAAGCATGAACTAGGGAAATGAAATGGTCATATACATATAAATGTACTGACTTTTCCTAAGAAAGAATAAGGAATGTGGGCGACATGTTTTCTCAATCTCCAAAAAGTATACCGCGTCTTCCTAAGATCTAAACAAGAATCAAGCTTTCGACGCATGTATCTGTGAACAGGAGTACTCATATACAGGTAACTGCCCGGCTGTTGCAAAAGTAAGTAATCTGGGTTATACAAGTCCCCAGTCCTGAAAATCTACAGGGCATCTTGCTGACTGCTAAGGAAGAATCAGGGATTCGAGGCATGAATGTGGGTTAAAGCAATCCTCATATACAGGAAACTACATGGCCTCTTGCTAATAAAAGAGAAGAAATCTGTTTTCCACGGTTCCTCTATCAAAAAATCTACATGACTTCTTATTAAGGGCTAAACAAGAATCAGGGTTTCGCAACAGGAATCAAGGGAAAGAGAGTCCTCACATACAGGAGACTACATTTCCTCCAACTAAGTATGAATAAAGAATCATTGTTGTACACGTCCTCAATCCAAGAAATTCCCAGGTTATCTGCTAGGGAACAAACAAGAAACAGATCTTCGAGTTCTCCTAATGTTTCAGAGCAATTTAGCTTTCAGATGTTATGAATCGGTCATTTCAGGACTCCAGCAACGTTCTGGTCCTCTTAAAAGTTGTAAATGGTATTGGGCACTTCAAGTCCGTTAGGTTCCCAGAACAACTAAGGCCAGATTCCAGAACAAAAAGAATCTTCTTGCCA
>NW_006957728.1:0-701 GCF_000164805.1 Carlito syrichta
TGCTCATGTTGTTAAAATTTTGCTGTGAACCCATTGGGGAATTAAAATGAGAAACATATTTGGCAAGTAAATTCTTATAAAATCTTAGGAAGACAACAATGTGAGCTGAGCTCTTTCAGATAAAGGGAAGTGGAGCAATGGTTGTGGGACTGCTTACGGTTGTGTATAGTGAATGCACACCACTGATGTTTCTTTTCAGTTGGAGTCGGAATTATCTGTTGAAGAAGATGCCCCGTCAGAGGAAGTCTACCGTATAACTGGTAACAGGAAAATGAATCTGTGGTTTGGAGCTCCACCAATGGTCTTTTTGAAGACAGGTATGATCTGTTGCCGAGAAAAGTGAGTCGTTTGACATAGTTCTTCTGCATGCTTAGAAAGAAAAGTGTTTAAAGTGAGGGTAGGCGGGCTCGGTGGCTCAGCCTGTAATCCCGTGCCTTTGGGAGGCTGAGGTGAGTGGATTGCCTGAGCCCGAAGGTTCGAGACCTGCCTGGGCATGCGAGACCTCATCTCTACAATAAAATCAAAAAATTAGCCGGGGGTGCTAGTGTGCACCTGTAATTCCGGCTACTCAGAAGGCTGAGGCGGGAGGTTCGCCGGAGCCCAGCAGTCGAGGCTGCGGTGGCCGGGAGCGGCCACTGCACTCCAGTCTGGGCGGCAGAGTGAGATTCCCAATGAAAATAAATAAACAAGTAAATAAATGA
>NW_006957729.1:0-762 GCF_000164805.1 Carlito syrichta
TTCAGCAAGATACTGGCTTCCCAAAAAAAAAGAGACTGTGCTTATAACTCTAAAGTGCACTATCCTGTACCTGGTAAAAGACTATATGTTAGTGACTGGGGTTTTTAATGGCTCTATGCTTGCTCCAGCTAGAAGGCATTCCAATGGATGGGTAACCCCAATGCTTTCATTTAAAATTGGAATCAGACAAGCCATTCAGCCTCATTTGTGGAGAGTTCTCACAGACCTTCAGCCAGTCAGCCTGTCTAGATCTGTTGGACAAAATCAGTTATACCATATTAGAGCATACCTGCAATCCCCTTATATATTTCTTGTTTTGAATGAATATCAAACTGTTAAAATTATTTATCGAGCTAATGTTTATAAGATATCTTGTACTTGATGCATTTTAACTAGTTGTTTAACCAACGTCTTTTATGAGGAATTTGTCATTCATAAGAAACTCCCCTATTTGATGGTCCCCATATCTTTGTCATCCCGTTGATATGATGAATATGGTTTACAGACATTGTATGAGGTTAATACTGTGTTAGAAACAAAAAAAAAATTTTTTTAGCTACTTTAATTTTAGGAATTACAGCATTAATAGCTATTGCTACTTCAGTAACAGTTTCAGCTGTAGCTCTACCTAAAGAAGTTCATACAGCTACCTTTGCCGATCAGTTATCTAAGAATGTTTCTATTGCATTAGTTACTCATGAGATTATAGACCGAAAGTTAGAGAGTAAAGTTAATGCTTTAGAGAAGACAGTTTTAGCAGTA
>NW_006957730.1:0-755 GCF_000164805.1 Carlito syrichta
GAGCTCAGCTCACATTGTTGTCTTCCTAAGATTTTATAAGAATTTACTTGCCGATATGTTTCTCATTTTAATTCCCCAATGGGTTCACAGCAAAATTTTAACAACATGAGCAATTTGTGTTTAGTACCCAGTTTATTTCTGCTCTCAGGGCATCCTCATCCCTAGTCTTTCTCCACACAGGCTATTTTGGTGTCTTCAGCTTGGAGCTCAACTAGGCTCTCCTTGAGAATCTTGCTCATCTTTTTCTTTTTCTTTTTCGAGTTAGAGTCTCATTCCGTTGCCCAGGCTGGAATGCTAGAGTGCAGTGGCACGCTCACAGTCACCCAGAATCGACCTGCTGGGGGCCGGGAAACCTCAGTCTTCCAAGTAGCCAGATCTAGAGAGAGATTCCAGCACCTGAAGAACACTCCTGCAGCTGAGGAAGAGCCCTAGTCCTGAGCAACTACACCTGCACAGGAAAAAAAAAATCCCACCATGTGAGAGAGCATCCCTGAATCTGAGGGAGAAAGCCGACCTTATAAAGAGTTCCTTCACCTGAGGGAGAGCCTCTGAACCTCAGCAAGAACCAAGCAACTGATGTAGGGCCCTGGAATCTAAGGAAAGTTTCTGCACATGAGGGAGAGTCACTGCCCATCATGAGAGAGCCAGCTCCCGAGGAGAAGTTCTTGTGCCTGAGGAAGAGTCCTGCATTGAGAAAGAGCCCTGCACCTGACTGAATGCTCCTATGTCTCATCACAGCTCCAGCACATGAGGAA
>NW_006957731.1:0-633 GCF_000164805.1 Carlito syrichta
TGATCTTTGGACTGGGCCACATTCTTTAGGAAATTGGCTTAAGCTATAATTAAGAGCTTCTGTAGCATTGTATAAGTGGTAGAGTTTAATTTAGTCGTCATGGGTATTGAGTGAGCTTTAGAAGTTATTGATTATCAGAACATCATTAGACTACTAGTAAGGATTGTTACACTGCTTTTGAAAAACATTAACTAGCAAAGGGAACAACGAGACAATCTTGGGGTTTGTTCCTCCTCACACCTAAGCATCTGTGGGTAGGGAATGCCCCCCCGCACCTGGCTTTGTGTTCACGTGAAAGACTTGTGAGACTGCCTGTGTAAAATTTGGGGATAAATACCTGCTGTAACTTTCAATAAACGACTTCTGCTCATTTCACTGAGCAGTTGTCCACTTTATTTCTTTCTCTTTCTTCCTCTTTATATCTATCCTTCCATCTTTCTTTCTTTTAATATCTATCCCTACAGATTCGCCGATGCCACCACATCTTCCAAGGGACTCCCCAAAACTTGCAGGGGCTGGCCCCCCGCACTCCAGAGGGCTCTCCTGGGCCCCTTCTAGAAAGTGTCCAAGGCTTGGACGAGAATACAACCCCATGGGACCCGTCCTGAAAACCTCAGCTTGGATTTTCAGCTA
>NW_006957732.1:0-387 GCF_000164805.1 Carlito syrichta
AAGTATTATTTCTGGGTATGTCTGTGAGGGTGTTTTCAGAAGAGACTAGCCTTTGAGTCAGTAGAATAAGTAAGGAAGATTTGCCCTCAGTGTAGGCAGGCTCCATTCAATCTGCTGAGGGCCCGGAAAGAAAAATTCATGTGCTCTCTCTTTTCTGAGTTTGGAATGCCCTTCTTCTGCCCTTGGATGTCAGAACTCCAGGTTTTCTGGCCTTTGGACTCTAGAACATGCATCAGCTACCTACTCCCACACTTCCCGCTGGGTTTCCAGGACAACAGCCTCTTACTGAGAATCATACCGTCAGCTCCCCCAGTCCTGAGGCCTTCAAACTTGTACAGAGCCATGCTGTGAGCTTCCTTGTTTCTTCAGCTTACAGATGGTGTGCTG
>NW_006957733.1:0-779 GCF_000164805.1 Carlito syrichta
CAAGTAAAACCCAGAAAACCTTGGTTGAGGGCAGGCCTTGGTAGTGGGATCACCTCCGGCCCAGAGTTCAAGAACAGGCAGGAAGACCAGGATGTTGACCCAATGAAACGCCTGTGATCGCAGCAGTTTGCTAGGCCCAGGCTGAGAGGATGGCCCAAGTTTGGCGGTTTGAGAGCATCCTTGGCCACCTAGAGAGGAAAGGAAAGAAAGAAAGAAAGAAAGAAAGAAAGAAAGAAAGAAAGAAAGAAAGAAAGAAAGAAAGAAGGAAAGAAAAGAATGAAGGAAGGAAAGATGGAAGAAAGGAAAGAAAAAAGAAGGAAAGAAGGAAAGAAAGAAAAGAAAAAAAGAAAGAAATCTATATTCATGGAAACATTCTGCCCTCAGTCTTTCCCTCCCTACCCCCATGATATGTGAGGTTCTCCCAAGCTCGGTAGCTTCCAGACACAACTCCCCCAAATGGCTGTCCCTACTTTGGTATGAGAATTCACAAGGCACCCTGGTAGGGTTCCCGCCGGCTCTCAACTCCAAGGTGAGAAATGTGCCACAGGCAGGACGACCCTCCAACTCAGCAATGAGGACACTCCACCAAGAAAGCCCAGGGACACATTCCCTCACCCAGGGACATTTATTCCCCCAATTCCATTTTTTCAGGTCTAAACCTAGTTGCCCTGTGAACACACCATGTGCAGTTGAGAATCTATGTACAATTCTGATGGTTTTGGAGACAGGATCTTGCTCTGTGACCCAGTCTGGGGTCTGCGGACATGACCGTCTTTCAC
>NW_006957734.1:0-785 GCF_000164805.1 Carlito syrichta
CAAACCCGAGATGATTACTTGTGTCCTACAATTTGGCGTTAGAGGATCCATAATCTAAAAGGACTTGTAGTGCCATATTTTCGTTTGACCTATCAATAGGGCCAGAATGTAACTGGAATTATGGAATGACAGATTCATAATATCCACATAGGGAACAGCTTGGAAAAATATGGAGACGTCGAAGCCCGGAGTCTTGTAGGCCTTAGCAAGACGCCCTGTACATTATAGTAATTGAGGACTCATGTAACCCAGATTCTTTATTCTTCCTTAGCAAGAGCCTGTGTAGTATCCTGTATATGAGGACTCCCATTCCCCAGATTCCTGCTTCGAAATCCTGATTCTTGTTGAGCCCTTAGCAAGACGCCAGTAGATTTTTGGCATTGAGGACTCGTGAAAACCAGATTCCTTGTTCTTTCTTAGCATAGACTCTGTAGGTTGCTGTATATGAAGACTCCCATTACCCAGATTCCTTCTTCAAAGCCCTGTTTCTTGTTTGGCCCTTAGAAAGACGCCCTGTACCTTTTTAGGATTGAGGACATATGTTTCCCAGATTCCTTATTCATTCTTAGCAAGAGGCTGTGAAGTTTCCTATATATGAGCACTCCCATTCCCCAGTCACATGCTTCAAACCCCTGATACCTTTGGATCTCTTAGGAAGAATCCCTGTAGGTTTTAGGGATTTGAGGACTTATGGAACCCAGATTTCTTTTTTTCCCATTGCAAGAGGACATGTAGTTTCCCGTATATGAGACTCCATTACTAAGATTCCTGCTCCATTCTCAGCA
>NW_006957735.1:0-716 GCF_000164805.1 Carlito syrichta
GGAGGCCCGTTGTGATGCACATAGGAGGCATGATTTTTTGTCATCGGAGTCTCTGTCGGCATTGTGGGGTGCGGTGGCATGATCGTGGCTCTTGGGACCTCAAACTGTGGGACTCAGGTGGCACTCCTGTCTCATTCCCAGAGGAGCTGGGACTTGGGGGACCACCAAGCCTGACTCGATTTTGGGGACCTCTCACCAAGATAAGATCTGGCCTGGTTGCCTGGGCTGGCCTACAAACCTTGGGCTCAGGCAGCCTCCTGCCTTTCCCAGGACCAGAGCTGACCAACATCAGCCATGGTGTCTGACCTGGACTCTCATGTTCTGTCAGTGGGGGTGACACAAAAGAATGCCCCAGGATGGAGGACGCCACATCTCATGTAACCAGGACTGAAGGTGCCACCACATGTGACTCCAGTGTTTGCATTCCAGGGAGCGACGAGGTCTCGCTATGTGGCCCAGGCGGGTCTCAAACTCCCAGGCTTCAGCGGTCCCCTGCCTCAGCCTCCCAAAGCCACAGCCCAAATGTCTGCCAATCCACTGTCTTTCAGGAACTCTATGCCCAAGGCTGGGGCCTCATTACCAAATGATCTCTGTTCACGAGGATCCCAGCTCAATACACAAATGGATGCTCTTCTTTTTTTTTCCTATTTTCCTTTTTTCTTTGAGCCAGAGTCTCACTCCGTCACCCAGGCTGGAGGGCAGTGACTCGCTCCTGG
>NW_006957736.1:0-579 GCF_000164805.1 Carlito syrichta
CACTAATGCACCAATCAGAAAGGACTCCCAATAAAGGGAGCACTTATTTTGGAGGAAGTCCAATCACTGGAACATACATCATAGAGATTCATCTGTCCCTGGGGCATCTGTTATGTATAAGGTTCTGAAATGGGGGTTTGATCTAGTGGAAACCTCGTTATTGAAGCACCCATTTTGGAGAAGTCCCAGTTTCTAGAATATCCATCACATAAGAGGGTTAATCACTGGAGCACCCATCACAGAGGATGGCTAGTCAATGTGGCACCAGTCACAGAGGAGGACTTGTCATTGGAACATCCATAAGGGGGAGGAGGCCCAGTCAACGTTACAACCATCACAGAAGACAGTTTTTCAATGAGGCATACATTATATATGAAGACTATTTCATCAATCACAGCGAGGCCCAGAAACTGATAATCCATTTTGGAGGATGCCCAGTCTCTCGGAGTACCTATCATGGGGTACAGCCTATAAGTGGTGTCCTATTAGGGAGGAGACCTAGTAAGTGAAAATACACATTTACAGAAGAGTGTTGGTCACTGGACCAACATTATAGAGATGGAAGCCCAGTCACTGGGG
>NW_006957737.1:0-525 GCF_000164805.1 Carlito syrichta
GGTGGTGGAGTGTTTGTTGAAGATGAATTGGTTGAGAAATTGAGGTTTTGCTTTTGGAATCTCAATTCTATTCCATTGATCTAGATGCCTGTTCCTATACCAATACCAAGCTGTTTTGATGATTGTAGCTTTATAGTAAAGTTTGAAGTCTGGTAATGCAATACCACCTGCTTTTTTTTTTTTTTTGCTGAGGATTGTTCTGGCCATTCTTGGACGTTTGTGTTTCCATATGAATTCCTGTGTTGTTTTTTCCAGGTCTGAGAAGAATGTTGCTGGTAATTTGATGTGTATTGCATTGAATTTGTAGATTGCCTTAGGTAAGATGGACATCTTCACAATGTTGATTCTTCCGATCCATGAGCATGGGATATTTTTCCACTTGTTTTTGTCAACTTTGATTTCTTTGAGCAGTGTTTTGTAGTTTTCCTTGTAAAAGTCTTTCACGTCTCTGGTTAGGAAGATGCCAAGGTATTTCATTTTTTTTGTGGCTAATGTGACTGGAATTGTGTTTTTTATTTGGGTTTC
>NW_006957738.1:0-527 GCF_000164805.1 Carlito syrichta
TTCTGTCATGTCAGCGGTGGCATCAGATTCTCATAGGAGTGCAAACCCTCTTGTGAACTGCACATGTGAGGGATCTAGGTTGCATGCTCCTTATGAGAATCTAAGGTCTGATTACCTGAGGTGGAGCTGAGGCGGTGATGCTGACACTGGGTTGCACCTGCAAGTACAGAGACAAGCCTGCTGCTTGTCACCTGCCATATGGTGCCAGTCCTCACAGGCCGTAGATTGGTACTGGCCCGTGACCTGGGGGTTGGGTACTCCTGCTCTGCCTGACTTTTATTGGGTAAGCCAGACTGAAAAGTCTCAAAGACTAATAGCTAAAGTCAAAGTTAGACCTTGGTCACATTGAGTGGGAAAACCCGAGTGAACAGATTCTTCTAAACTCCAAAGGTCTAGTGACTCTACACTGGGTTTGTGTTTACAGAAGACAGTTGTCAGATGCTTCCTCCACATCTATTTCCACATTGTCAGCCAAACATACACTTAACATTCTTTTTTTTTTTTGCGTTGGATTCTCACTCTGTCCC
>NW_006957739.1:0-645 GCF_000164805.1 Carlito syrichta
AGGGGTTCATAAACTTTAGGGGGGGGGCTGTTAAAATCTCCCAGGGAAGTTTAGAAAATGTAAATGCTCCGGTCACTCCAACCTATTCGCTCAGAATCTAGGTTCTGTGTCTTTATTTATTAATTTATTTTTTATTGTGTTAAAAGAAGCACACACATAACATAAAATGTACCATCTTAACCATTCAGGGGCACTAAGTATATTTACATTATCATGAAACATATTTCCAGAACTTTTTCATTCTGGCAAAATGGAAACTCTATATCTTTTCAACAAAAAGTCGCCTTTCCCCTTCCCCAGGACCCTAGTAGCTACCATTCTACCTTCTGATTCTATGAATTTTGCTATCCTAAGTACTACCTATAAACATACAATGTTGTCCTGTGACTGGCTTATTTTACATGGTGTAACATGCTCAAGGTTCATCCATATTCTAGCATATGACAGGGTTTTCTTCTTTTTCATGGCTAAATAATAATTGTCCATTGTATGTGTATACCACATTCTGTTTATTCACCTGGGTTACCTCTACCTTCAGCTTTCATAAATAATGCTGCTATGAATGTGAATAGGTAAATGTTTGTCACCCTGCTTCAATTCTTTTGCATACATACCCAGAAAATCAGATTGATGGATTGCTTGGTA
>NW_006957740.1:0-717 GCF_000164805.1 Carlito syrichta
CAGTCCCACTTCGACCCCAAGCAAACTCAGAAAACCTTGGGTGAGGGCAGGTCTTGGTGGGAGAATTGCCTATGGCCCAGAGTTCAAGACCTGGCTGGAAGACCAGGATGTTGACCAAATGGAAAGCTTGTGATTACAGCAGTTTGGGAGACCCAGGCCAAGAGGTTTGCCAGAGTTGGGCAGTTTGAGAGAAGCCTGGGCAACCTTGTGAAGAAAGAAAACAAAGAAGAAAGAAAGAAAGAAAGAAAAAGAAAGAAAGAAAGAAGGAAGAAAGGAAGGAAGGAAGGAAGGAAGAAAGAAAGAAAGAAAGAAAGAAAGAAAGAAAGAAAGAAAGAAAGAAAGAAAGAAAGAAAGAAAGAAAGAAAGATATCCATTCTCCTGCAAAGCTCCTGTCCTCAGTCCTTCCCTCTGGGCCACTCCTTATGTGAGGGTCGCCCAAGCTCGGCACCTTCCAGCCCCAAACCCCCCAAAGCCTGTCCCTGTTTAGGTGTGGAAGTTCCTGAGGCTGCCTGGCTGGGTTCCTGCCGACTGTAACCTCCGAGTTGAGAAATGTGCCCCAGGCTCGCCGACCCTCCAACTCTGATACAGGGACCTTCCGCCAAGAAAGGCCAGAGGACACATCCCTCCCCCAGGGACATTTTCATCACCCCTATCCCATTTTCCTGGCTCTAAAGCCAGTTGTTGTGTGAACACACCATGTGCAGTTGAGAATCTGTG
>NW_006957741.1:0-448 GCF_000164805.1 Carlito syrichta
CATGCAGCCAGGTAGCCTTGGGAACTCCCACACCAAAGTGGGAGCAGGCATTGGTCTGGGTTGGGCTGCAAGGTGCTGAGGTGGGGTACCCTCACATGTGGGAGAGATGAGGGAGAAGGTCGGGGGCAATGTTTGCAAAAGAATGGATTTCTTTCTTTCTTTCTTTCTTTCTTTCTTTCTTTCTTTCTTTCTTTCTTTCTTTCTTTCTTTCTTTCTTTCTTTCTTTCTTTCTTTCTTTCCTCCCTCTTTCTTTTCTTTACTCACTAGGTTGCCCAGGTTGCTCTCAAACTACTCAACTCGGGCCATCCTCTCAGCCTGGGCCTCCCAACCTGCTGCAATCACAGGCTTTCAATTTGGTCCACATCCTGGTCTTCCTGCCTAGTCTTGAACTCTGGCAGGAAGTGATCCTCCCCTGAGGGCTGCCCTCATCCAAGGTTTTCTTTGTTTT
>NW_006957742.1:0-777 GCF_000164805.1 Carlito syrichta
AAATGAAGAAACATCTTACCAAAACCTTCGGGCTGCCATGAAATCAGTTCTAAACGGGGAAATTATATCTCTATAAGCACACATCAAGAAAATGGAAAGATCACAAGTGGAGAACCTAACAAGATACCAAAACACCAACTTTAGCAGAAAAATCCAAATCACAAAAATAAGAGCCGAAATACAGAATATGGAAGACAAAAATATTATAGAAAACATCAACAAAACAAAAAGCTGCTTCTTTCAAAGAACTAACAAGATTGATAGACCCTTAGCCAGAATAACCAAGAAAAAGAGAGAGAAAGCACAAATAAACATAATCAGAAATACCAAAGATCAAATCCCAGCTGACCTTGAAGAAATACAAAGGATTACAGAGATTATTATGTTCACCTATATGGAAACAAACTTGATAACCTAGATGAAATGGAGGACTTTCTGACATCACACAACTTCCCCTTGTTAAAACAAGAAGACTTTGAGACACTAAATAGGCAAATAAAAACCCAGGAAATTGAAAACTACCTACTGTCATATGAAAACTACCTACAAAAAAACTGTCATATGAAAACTACCTACAAAAAAAAGCCCTGGACTGAATGGCTTTCCAGCAGTATTCTACAAAAGTACAAGGAGGAGCTGATACCATTCCTACTGTAAATATTCCAGGCAATTGAGAAAGATGGAATTCTCCACAAATCATTTTACAAACTAACATTACACTGATACCCAAACTGGGTAAAGATTCAACAAAGAAGAGAAGTACAGGTCAATATCCCT
>NW_006957743.1:0-1395 GCF_000164805.1 Carlito syrichta
CTGTATCCTGTTAAGCTTACACAGACAATCCTGGGCTAAAATCCACTTAAAGGACTATTTACCAAGACCTGACTCTCCTGAACCAAATTCAGTTTGGTCACATCTTCAACAATGTTACTCCTCTTCTGCGGACTTCAAGCTATTTCCATACTTTACTTGTCCAGGCAATTTGAGAGTCATTTTGCAAAGGTTCCCCACTTTTAATGCCACCAGGATTTTTAAATAGTATTAAATTTAATGTAACATTTAAAGAGAATTGACATCTGAACCTGTAGCATATTCTTATGCATTTTTTCAAAAATCTTTTCACATACCTTGGATTTTTTTATCATATACCATATATCTGTTGTTACATTTCATCTTTATTTGTTTGTTGTTGGTTGCTTATTATGTTTTTTTGGAGACAATAGCTTTTATTTGTACTTTTAAAGATTTTTTAGGCTGAATACAAGGATCCTTCGGTAAGAGTAAAAATTAAGATATAGTAGTAGTGTTTTCTAACAGGTTGTAATTAGTATTATTTAAAAACCATTGACTTTTGTATACATATTTTGTAGTCAGTAATTTATCTTGACTTTTATTGGCACAAATAGTTTTCCAGTTGATTAGTTGCAAATAATAGTCATCTATCTTTAGTCTTTTTATTTAGCTGCATTTGAAGATGCCAGGTAAAATAGAGGATCACAAATTATTTGTTCAGATAAACAGATAACTTTTTAGTATGAGTATTTCATATGCAATATTTTAAAATACTATTATTTAAAATGTTGCTTATCTGAAATTCAAATTTAACTAGGTCTTTGTGTTTTTATTTGCTTTGTCTGACAAGCCTGGTTGCATAGCTAGCACTACAAGAATTATGCCAAATGATCATTATGATATATTGCTCTATTTTTTATTCTACTAAGAATGACTCTGCAGTATTTCTATGTTAAGTATTCTAATGGCTGCTGATGTTAGTTACTATAAGTTCAACAAGACTAAGGACCATTCACAAGTTTGTAAGCTCAGTCCTAGCACAATGTCTGGCATAATAGAATGCGTTCAAAAAATGTTGACTGAGTAAATGAAAAATATGCTTTATTATGTTAGCAAAGTTTAAGAAAGAAATTATATACTTTACATTGTATTTTTTTCAGAAAACTATGTAAGAATTTGCCACTCAAGTGGCAAATAAGAATGCATAATCAGATATAAAGTAACATAAAAAGTTCATAGCAACTAAGAGTTTTTTTTTTTCCTGTCTACCTGATTCTGAGCAAGTTTCCTGAGTCCTAGTTTGCACATTAGTAAAACAAGAACAATGATAATATCTACCTCACAGGATTATCATGAGGATTAATTGGGAATATTCAAAGTAAGTAAGTAGCACAGCACGTGGCCTAGAACACTAAT
>NW_006957744.1:0-1836 GCF_000164805.1 Carlito syrichta
CTACAGTTCCCGAAATATGGTCCATTGGCTGACAATCAGGCTGTGGCTTGGGAGGTCGAGGAGGGGGACCGCAGGAGCCCAGGAGTTAGAGAACAGCCTGGACACATAGTGAGACTTTGTGGCTCCCAGAACGCAAACACTGGAGTCACCCGTGGTGCCTGCCGGGGTCCTGGCTACACAGGATGTGGTGTTTCCATCCTGGGGAATTCCTTGCATCATCCCACCAACAGAACTTGAGAGTCCAGGCCAGGCACTCTGGTCCAAGGCCGTCAGCCCAGCTCCCTGGGAGCTTGTGGCAGGAGGCTGCCTGAGCCCAGGTTTCGGAGACCAGACTGCATGTAGTGGGCAGACCTCATCTCGGCAAGAGGTCCCTCAAATCGTGTAATGTGTGGTGGCCCCTATAGTCTCATCTGGTCAAGGGCTGAGGGAGGAGGACTGCCTGAGCCCCACATGTCGATGCCCTGGGATCTACGATCATGTCAGCTTGCCCCAGTCCAACCGACGGAGATTCAAACGATAAAAAGATGCCTCCCACGTGTGTCACGAAGGGGTCCATGGCTCCCCAGGAAAGGTCTGCATCGGGGGGGACGATGGAGTGATTGGGAAAGGAAGGGCTCCCTCCACCCGAAAGTGGCCCCCTCCACCCGAAAGTGGCAAACTGGGCTGGCTGAGGCATTGCTGGACCACCTTGTACGCTCAGTGCCTAATGCCCACCCTGTCTTGGGGCCATCTGTTCCATAAGTTCACATGCATATTTGACGTGGGGAACAAGTGTGAAGGATGGAGGCAGGCCTTCTGGGAAGTGTGGCCAACTGTGCTGGGTAAATGTCCCCAGTGGTCACCTTTGAAAACTCTTGTGATCGACAGGTGGGAAATTGCCTTTGCCTCTCGCATCTCTGAGGGTGGCTCCTCGAACTGGGTGGAAGGGATGGTGGTGGTGGCAGAATTATTATTTGGAGTTGGAATCCTGATCTGTCACCCAGGTCGGAATGTAGGGACTAGCTCATGGCCACCATGGACTCCACCTGCTGGGCCCAGGCGATCTTCCTGCCTCGGCCCCCCAAGTGGCTGGAATGACAGGCCAGCATCACCATATCTGGCTAATATTTGGATATATTTTTGATGACTGAGATGAGGTAGACCTCAGGGTCCTGGGCTGGTCTCTAACCCACAGGCTCAAGCTGTCCACTTGCCTCACCCTCGAAGGCTGGGATTCCAGACTAAGACCCTGATCCTGGTCTGTGGTTGCGGTGGTGGTGGTTAGTATTACTATTCTGCGTTGGAGTCCTGCCCTGTAGCCCAGGCCAGAGCACAGGGGCCCACTCTTGGCCACCGCAGCCTCCACTGGCTGGGCTCAGGCTATCTTCCCACTGTGGCCTCCCGAGTGCTCAGAAAGACAGGTGTGCGCCACCACGCTCAGTTAATTTTGTTTGTTTCTTGCAGAGACAAGGTATCATCAAGCTGTCTGGGCTTGTCTGGAACAAGTGGGCTCAGGCCATCCTCTTGCCATGGCCTACCAAAGCAGCAGGTGAGAGGCGTGAGTCCCCACATCCAGCCTTCACACCCTTCTCAAAGCCCCACTGTGAGACCCAGTTCCTTCAGATGACCCCGGACACCAGATAGGGGAGCCAGAGTCGTCCATTGAGCCTGCCCAGGAGGAGAGCCTGTGGCAGGGGCTTGTCTCCACAAGGCTGACTGGTCAGTCCTCTGCCTTCCTTGTTCCCCAGGATGAACTCACTCCATCTTTCCAGGGGCCACCTTGGTGAAAGGGAGGGTGGGACTTTCAAACATTCTGGGGGTGGGAATGGGGGAGCTATTCACACCTGTCTCCTCTTC
>NW_006957744.1:2317-3549 GCF_000164805.1 Carlito syrichta
GCCAAATTTGTTCTCTCAGTCCTTCCACCACTGCCCCCCACCAATATGTGAATGTCTGCCAAGCTCAGCACCGACCATCCCAAATCCAGCCCCGATGGGCTGCACCCTATTTGATGCGGGAGTTCCCGAAGCCCCCTGGCTGGGTTCCTGCCAGCTTTTCTCTCCAGGGTGAAAAATGTGCCCCAGACAGTCTGACCCTCCGTCTTGGCAACCAGGACCTCCGCCAAGAAAGGCCAGGGATACATCCCTCACACGGGGACTTTTCTTCACCCCCAATCCAATTCTTCCTGGCTGTAAAGCCAATCACCCTGTGAACACACAGCCCGCAGTGGAGAATGATTTTGGAGACAGGGTCTGGTTCTGTGGCTCAGCTTGAGTCCCTGGGACATGACCGCTGTTCACCGCCAGCCTCTAAATCATGGGCGATCATCTCTCCTCAGCATCCAGAGTGGCCAGTACAACAGGCATCTCCACCCCAGACATCCTGTTTGGATGGGTGCAGAGATGGGGACTCCCTGTGTAGGCCCAGGCTGGCCTTGGGCTCCTGTGTTCCTGCCATCCTCACACCTCGGCCTCCCAGAGCACTGGGATTCCAGGCATGGGCCACTGTGCCAGGCCTTATGGTTCGTTTTTGATGAAAGATAGAGGCCGGACTTGGGGGCTGAGCCTCATCGTCCCAGTGCTTTGGGAAGCTGAGGCCTGTGACTGGCCCAAGCCCACGGGCTGAGAACTGCTGGGACACCAGAGCAAGACCTCATCTCTACCCTCCATCTCAAATTAGCTCCATCCCAACACTTTGGGAGGCCAAGGCCAGCCACCAGTCTGAGCTGGTGGGCGGAGCCCCACCCGGGCACCTTGGCGAGACCCCATTTGGTGGCATGTGCCAGTCGTTCCAGCTCCTTGGAAGGCCAGGAAACGTCTCACCAGAGCTTGTTGGCTCAAGACAGAGGTGGCCGGGAGCAAGCCACCACCCTCCAGCCTGGACGATGGACTGAGACTCTGACTCAAAGAAAAAAAGGAAAAAAGGTAAAAACAGAAGCACATCCATTTGTGTATGGAGTTGGAATCATGATGAACAGACAGAGATCATTTGGGAAAGAGCCCCCAGCCTTGGGCCTAGAGTTTCTGAAAGAAGTTGGATCAGTACACAATTGGGCTGTGGCTATGGGAAGCTGAGCTGGGGAGTGTTGAAGCCTGATATTTCGAGACCAGCCTTGGCCACATAGCGAGAA
>NW_006957745.1:0-3891 GCF_000164805.1 Carlito syrichta
AACATTGACTTAGAAATTTTAATTGGAGATGATCGGGGAAGATGGTGACTGAGCCAGTTGGACTATGTGAGTCCTGGTGTGAGTGTGTGTATGGAAAATTTTGTGTATTTGCTGGTGAGTGAGTGGGCATGTCAGTGGCTGACTAAGTGAGGGCTAGGGAATTAGTGGCCAAGACTTTCTTGGTGCTGCAGTTGGTGCCACAGCTACTCAGCTAGTGGCCTAGCGATTCCCAGGACACAGAAGTTGAGTGCCATTTTAGTAAAATTAACAAAACCCTTTCTATGAAGAAAATAATGCTAGAGACTAACTGAGTGAAGGGTCATGAACAAGTAGCTAGGGACCTTCTGGTGCAACAACTGGTGCTGCAGCTTTCTGCTTGGTCCCTGGCTCTTCCCAGGTTGCTGAAGCCAATAACCATTTTTTTCAATGTACAAAAGTTCTCTTGTAAAGAAGCGGTGGGGAGATACTACTTACCCCAGACTCAGTCTCACCACTGCCACAACAGAGACTGCCGGCCCCAGGTTTTGCGTCACCTCTTTAGCACCTGGTGGGCACTGGCTGCACGGGTTGTGGAGGGAGCCCATAGGCTGAGTCCCACTGAGGACAAGAAAAAGGGGCAGGAAAGTGCTCTGACTTGCTCACCATAGAGCAGCAGACTATCTCTGTGACTGGTGTATCAAATACTCAGGAGTTAATCATGACCCAGAGGAAATATACTGAAAGTATAAATTTTAGAGGAACCTGATGAGTGCTGTGTCCCAGGAGCCCCACCCCCTACCCTAATTTAGCAGTGGGAAAAAGCGTGTGTCCAGAAAAAGATGAGAAAGGACGCCAAAGAAATCAGTGGTGAGTCTGCAGCTGACTCAAATTCCCAATCTCCCCAGCAATCCTCTGAATGTCACACCCAAATAACTAGGCCATGACTGAGAGGTAAAAACCCAGGCAAAATTTGGAAGTCAGTGACAATAGGATAATACGATTACAGGATATGTCTTGCTTTGGCACCCCCCCGTGAGACAGACATATGGAAGAGACACACCCACAACTCACCACTGGAGATCTATCTGACTATATGAGAGTGGGAAGGGAGGTCTGCAGCCTCACTCACCCCCACTGCCCCTCCACTCTCCCTGCTTCAGAAACTGGGGAAAAAGTGAAAGAAGTGACAGCTCTGCAGGATAGAGATTAGAGGAACAAGTACAGAGTCTGCCACAAAAGAGCAGGGATTTTTTTAATTTTTCAAATTATAAAATTTTTTGCCTGTTTTAAGTATTTTTCCATTGTGCACAAATGTGTATGTGAGGGTTTGATCCCCAACACTTTTATTCTTTTATTCTTTTTTTTTTGTTTTTTTGTTTTCTGTTTATTTGTGTATCTAATTGATTGTCTTGCATTTTTTATGAATAGGGATCTTTATTTATTTTTAACTTAAAATTTTTTATTTTCAAAATGTGGGATACATTTCAGGGTTAAGTATACAAATATTCGCTGTGTAGGTACTCTTGTTGATGAGATGTGCCCCCATTCCCCAGACAGATTTCCACTACTGTTATTCCCATCTACCCCCCACACAGTTTCCTGCTACAGATAATCATTTTCTGGTAGTGTTGTGGTAGGTGCTCAAGGTCCACTTATGAATGAGAACATGTGATGTTCAGTTCTTTTTTTCTTTGAAATATCACCCAGTATGATAGTTTCTAATTCCATCTCAGTTGCTGCGAAGTTCTTGATTTTGTTCTTCTTTATGGCTGCATGATATTCCATCGTGTATATGTACCACGTTCTTTTCTCCAGTCTTCTTTCGATGGGCAGTATGGTTGGTTCCTTGTTCTTGCTACTGTGAACAATGCTCCAATAAATATATGTGTGCTGGTATTTTTGTTTTTATAGAGTGATTTCAGTTCTTCTAGGTATATTCACAGTAGGGGGATTGTGGGGTTATATGGAAGGTCAATTTTTAATACTTTTAGGTATTGCCACACTGTTTTCCACAATCTGTACAGGTTTGCACTCACACCAACGGTGTAGAAGTGTTCCCTTTTCTCCATATCCTCTCCAGCATCTGTTATTTTTTGAGTTATTGATGATGGCCATTTGACTGGAGTTAGGTGGTATCTCAGTGTAGTTTTAATTTGTATCTCCTTGATGACAAGTGAGGCTGAAATTTTTTCATGTATTCGTTGTCTTCTCATACATATTCTTTTGAGAACTGTCTATTCATCTCTTTTGCCCACTTAGTAATAGGGTTATTAGTTTTGTTCTTTGAGCATGTTTGATCTATTTGTAGATTTTAGATGTTAGGTCTTTGTCAGATATGGAGTTGACAAATATATATTTGTGCAGGTACTCTTGTTGTGGATGGAATTAGAGCCCATAATACTGGGTGATATTTCACAAAAAAAAAAGAACTGAATATCACATTTTCTCATTTATAAGTGTACCTTGAACAACGACTACAATACTGTCAGAAAACGATAGACTGTAGCGGGAAACTGAAAAGGGGAGGAGAGTGGGGAGATGGGAAATATGTATTTGCCAGCTCTATATCCGTGGGCCGTCTTCCTGCTGTCTTGATGGCTTCTTTGGTTTTGTAGAAGTTTCTAAGTTTGAAGAGGTCCCACTCGTCTATGTTATCACTTATGGCCTGGGCATTCTCAGGTTTGGTCAAGAATTGGATGCCAGTCTAATTTCCATAAAAGTGTCTCCTGCATTTTCTAAGGCTCTTATAGTTTTAGGTTTTATGTTTAGTTCTTTGATCCATCTAGAATTGATTTTTGTGTATGGGGCTATGTAGTTTAAATCTTCTGCATGTGGTCAGCCGGTTTTCCCAGCACCATTTACTGAATAGATTATTTCTCCTGTGGATGGTTGTGGAGGCATTGTCGAAGATGATTCAGTTGAGAAATTGAGGTTTGCTTCTGGAATCTCAATTCTATTCCATTGGTCTATATGCTGGTTCTTGTATCAATACCAGACTGTTTTGATTATTCTAACATTATAATAAAGTCTAAATTCTGAGAGTGATTTATCTCCTATTATTTGCTAAGGATTGTTTTGGCTATTCTTGGTCATTTATTTTTCCATATGTATTCCTGTTTCTAGGTACGAGAATAATGTTGCTGGTAATTTGATGGTTGTTGCATTAAATCTGTAGATTGCCTTAGGCAGAATGGACATCTTAACAATGTTGATTCTTCCAATCCATGAGCATGGAATATTTTTCCACTTGCTTGTGTCATATTTGATTTCTCTGAGCAGTGTTTTCTAGTTTTCATTGTAAAGGTATTTCACATCTCTGGTTAGGAAGATGCCAAGGTATTTCATTTTTTACTGTGAACGGAATTATGTTTTTTTTTTAAATTTGGCTTTCTGTTTGTTTATTATTAGTGTATAGATATGTGATTGTCTTTTGCACATTTATTTTATACCCTGAAATTTTACCAAAGTTCTTTATCAGAGCAAGGAGGTTTTTGATCGATTCTCTTGCGTTTTCAAGTTATAGAATTATGTCATCTGCAAAGAGAGATACATTGACTTCCTCTTTTCCTATTGGCTACCCCGGATCTCCTTCTTTTCTCTGATTTCTCTAGCTAGGACTTTCAAAACTATATTGAACAAAAGGGATAAGAGTTGGCATCCTTGTCTTATTCCAGTTTTCAGGGGAAATTTTTTCTATTCTCTTAGGGAGTATGCTGGCTGTGGGTTTCTCATAGGTGACTCTTCCAATTTGAGGTATGTTTCATCTATGCCCATATGTTCTAGGCTTTTTATCAAAATGGGGTGCTGGATGTTATTTAAAGCTTATTCTGTATCTAATAATATAGTCATGTATATTTTATTTTACATCTCTTGGTGTGTTTAATTACATTTCTGGTCTTGCAAATTTTGAGC
>NW_006957746.1:0-373 GCF_000164805.1 Carlito syrichta
CCAGAGGGGCCTGAGTGAGAGTGCCAGGGTCCTTCTGGGTCCAGGGCTCTGGGAGAGCCTGGTGGTGAGAGGGCCAGACCCCTTCTGGGCCCGGAGCTCCAGGAGGTCAGCGGGGTGAGAGGGCTGGGGCTCTGGTACCAGGGATCCAGTAGAACTTTGTGGTGAGAGGGTCTGGGCTCTGGACATGGGGCTCCAGAAGGACCCCAGGGTGAGATCATTGGGGATGTGGGCCCGGGGTTCCAGGAGGGTCCCAGGGTCAGATGGCCACAGCTCTGGTTCCAGTGCTTCAAGAGAACCCCAGGGTCAGAAGGCTGGTGCTCTGGTCCCAGGGCTCCAGAAGGTCCCCA
Source organism: Carlito syrichta (assembly GCF_000164805.1). NCBI lineage: Eukaryota > Metazoa > Chordata > Mammalia > Primates > Tarsiidae > Carlito > Carlito syrichta. Next base: position 348 of record NW_006957746.1, read on the forward strand.
GGGTTAGAGGGCTGGGGCTCTGGGTC
>NW_006957747.1:0-4412 GCF_000164805.1 Carlito syrichta
CCCACTTCCCTTCATCTTTCCTTGACTCCAGAACAACTACCAATATGTTCACCATTTCTATCATTTATTTATTTATTTCTTTAGAGACGCAGTCTTACCCTGTCACCCAGGCTGGAGTGCAGTGGCATGATCATAGCTCACTGTAGCCACCCTCAAGTGATACTCCTGCCCTATCCTCTCAAGGAACTGGGGTTGTAGCCAAGTGGCACCATGCCCATTAATGTTTTAACTTTTTAAGAGAAAGAATCTTGCTATGTTACTCAAGTTGGTTTTGAATTCCTGGTCTCAAGGGATCCTCCTACCTCATTCTCTCAAGTTCTTAGATTACAGGCATGAGCCACTATCCTGGCCAATTTCTATAATTTTGATGATAACCTTCCATATTTTTCTCTATTTCTGTATCTCACCAGTATTATAGAAATGGAATCATACAGCATGGATTACTTTGGGAGTATTTTTTTCACTCAGCATAATTCACTTGAGATTCACCCAGGTGGTTGCATGGATCAATAATCTCTTCGTTTAAAAAAAAATTTTAATTTTAAAGTTGTGGGGCACATTTTAGGATTAGGTATACAAGTGGTTATTGTACAGGCAAATTGGGCCTCCCTTAGGTCCCCACTTTGCCTGGTTTGAGATCAGGTGCCCTTGTTGATGTTATGTGCTCCCTCCCCTGCAGTTACTGGCTACTACCAATCCATTTCTTATAGTTATAGTAAATGCTCAGAGTCTGCTTATGAGTGAGAACATGTCATCTTCAGTTCTTTGTTTCTGTGACAGATCACCGAGTGTGATAGACTCTAAATCTATCCAAGTTGCTGCAAAGTCTGTAAGTTTGTCTTTCTTCATGGTTGAGTAATATTCCATTGTGTATATGTATCACATTTAAAAAATTCAGTTCAGCTTCAATGGATAGCATGGTTGGCTCCATGTTTTTGGTATTGTGAATAGTGCTGCAGTAAACACATGTGTGCCTGTATCATTTTTGTAGAGTGATTTAAGTTCCTCTGGATATATTCCCAGAAGGGGGATTGCTGGGCCACATGGAAGGTCAGTTTCTAGTTCTTTTAGGAGTCACCACACTGTTTTCCACAGAGGTTGAACTAGTTTGCATTCCCATAAACAGTGTAGAAGCACTCCGTATTCTCCACATTCTCTCCAGCATCTGTTGTTTTTTGAGATATTAATGATGGCCATTCTTACTGGGATTAGGTGCTATCTCAAAATGGTTTTGATTTACACTTCTCTGATGATTAGTAAGACTGAGAATTCTTTCATATGTCTGTTGTCTGCTTCGTATGTCTTCTTTTGAAAAGTGTCTATTCATGTCTTCTGTCCACTTTTTTTCCTTATAGAATTTAATGTGAGATTTATTTATTCATTCTTTTAATTTTTTATTTTAAAGATGTGGGGTACAATTCAGAGTTAGATATACATATGTTCATTATGCAGGTACCCTTGTTGATGAGGTGTACCTTTGTTTTGTTTTGTTTTTTTCTTTTCAGCATGTTTGAGTTCCTTGTAGATCCTGAATGCCAGGCCTTTAACAGATATGCAGTTGACAAATATTTTTTTCTGACTCTGTGGGCTGTCTCTACACTCTCTTGTGGTTTCTTTTGCTTTGCAGAAGCTTTTCAGTTTGATGATGTCCCTCTTGTCTATCTCATCGCTTATAGCATGGGCTTTTGTTCAAGAATTGGTTGCCTATTCCGATTTCTGTAATGGTGTCTCCTGCATTTTCTAAGATTCTTATAGTTTGAGGTTTTATGTTTAGGTCTTTGATCTATTTGGAGTTTATTTTTGTGTATGGTGATAGGTAGGGGTCCTGTTTTATTTTTCTGCATGTGGTCAACCAGTTTTCCCAGCACCTTTTACTTAGTAGGTTCTCCTCTCCTCAGTGGGTGGTGGTGGAAACTTTGTCGAAGATGAGTGGTTTGAAAGATTGAGGTTTTGCTTCCAGAATCTCTTTTCTGTTCCATTGGTCTAAGTGCCTGTTCTTGTACCAATACCAGGTTGTTTTGATTATTGTAGCCTTATAAAGTTTAAAGTCTGTGTGATACATCCCACTTTGGTTCTTTTGCTAAGGATTGTTTTGACTATTTGTGGTCCTTTATATTTCCATATGAATATCTATATTGTTGTTTCCAGGTCTGAGAAGAATGATATTGATAATTTAAGGGGTATAGTGTTGAATCTGTAGATTGCCTTTGGTAAGATGGACATAGTAACAATATTGATTCTTACAATCCATGAATATGGAATATTTTTCCGTTTGTGTCATCTTTGATTTCTTTGAGAGGTGTTTTGCAGTTTTCATTGTAAAGGTCTTTCACTTCTCTGGTTAGGAAGATGTCAAGGTATTTCATTTTTTTATGGCTATTGTGAATGGGATTGTGCATTTTATTTGGTTCTCTGTGTGTTTCCTGTTGGTGTATAAGAATGTGACTGTCTTTTGCACATTTACTTTGTACCCTGACACTTTGCCAAAGTGTCAGGAGGTTTTTGACCAATTCTCTTGGATTTTTGAGGTATAGAATCATATCATCAGCAAAGAGAAACAATTTGACTTCTTCTTTTTCTATTTGGATACCCCTGATTTCCTTATCTTGTCTGATTTCTCAAGCTGCAACTTCCAACACTGTGTTGAACAGGAGAGATGAGAGTGGGCAGCCTTGTCTGGCTCTGGATTTCCAGGAAAATGCTTTCAATGTCTGCCTATTTAGCAATATGTTGGCTGTGGGTTTATGGATAATCCATTCTTTTTTATTGCTGAGCAGTAGCCACCACACATATGAACCACAGTTTAACCATCACCATTTAACCATCACCTGTTGAAGGATGTCTGAATGATTCCCAGTGTCTGGTCCTTATGAATAAAGCTGCTGTGAACAGACCCATCCAGGTTTCTGTGTGAGCACGTCTTCATTTTTCTGAATCATTTCATTTTCTTTCTTTCTTTCTTTCTTTCTTTCTTTCTTTCTTTCTTTCTTTCTTTTTTTCTTTCTTCCTTCCTTCCTTCCTTCCTTCCTTCCTTCCTTTCTTCCTTTCTTCCTTTCTTCCTTTCTTCCTTCCTTTCTTTCTTTCTTTCTTTCTTTCTTCCTTCCTTCCTTCCTTTCTTTCTTTCTTCCTTCCTTCCTTCCTTCCTTCCTTCCTTCCTTCTCTTCCTTTCTTTCTTTCTTTCTTTCTTTCTTTCTTTCTTTCTTTCTTTCTTTCTTTCTTTCGTGTGTTGGAGTTTCACTCCATTGTCCAGGCTGGAGTGAAGTGGCACATTCCCAACCACCCCAGCATTGACCTTCTGGGTTCAGGTGATCCTTCTGCCTCAGTTTTCCAAGTAGCCGGAACTACAGGCACACGCTACCATGCCCAGCTAATTTTTTATTTATTGTAGAGATGAGGTCTTGCCAAGTTGCACAGCCTGGTCTCAAACCTGTGGGCTCAGGCAATCCAACCACCTCGACCTCCCAAACAGCTGGGATTACAGGCTGAGTCACCAAGTCCAGCCCATGTGTAGCTTTTCAAGAAACTGCCCAACTCTTTTCCAGAATGGCCACCTTTCTCCTTTCCCACCAGCAGTGTGAGGGCTCTGGGCTCTCACATCTTCACCAGCAGTTAGCATTTCCTCCATCTTCTATGGGAGCCATCCTGACAGGTGCACCATGATGTCTGACTGGGGCCATGATTTGCACTTTCTTGATGGTTGACAGGGTGGAGCATCTTTTCATGTGCTTGTTTGTTATCTGAAATGTCTCTGCATGTCTATTGCCCATTCTCTAATTAAGGGGGTTTTTTTGTGTGTTGACTTCTGGGAGTTCTTTTGATGTTCTAGGTACTAGCCCTTGCTGGGTCCGTGGTTTGCGAGGACTTCCACTCTGAAGCTGGACTTTCATCCTCTTAACAAGCATGTTTTCCAGAGCAAAGGTGCCTCATTTTGAAGCAGCCCAATCTGTCAACTGTTACTTTTGGAGACTGTGCTTTTAGGTTTAAATAAAAGCCGGGAATAGACATGTTTTACACCAGGTTCAGTAAATCAGGCCCACACACACCCCAGAGTGTGCACCACATCTCACTCCCATTCTTCTGGGACACTCTAGTATTTTCCCTTATAATCTACTGCTTTCTGCTGTGTCATTTTCATTTGTATTTATTATTATTATTATTATTATTATTATTATTATTATTGAGACAAGGTTCACTCACTGCAACCTTGACCTCTTGAACTCAAGCAATTCTCCTGTCTCAGCTTCCCAAGTAGCTGGGACTACAGGTATGCACCACCACACCTGGCTAATTTTTTGTAACTTTTATGGACACAGGGTTGCTATGTTGCCTGGACTCATCTTGAATTCCTAGGCTCAAGTGATCCTCCCACCTCAGCCTCACAAGGTGCTGGGATTACAGGCATGAAGCACCAC
>NW_006957748.1:0-383 GCF_000164805.1 Carlito syrichta
ACGAGGTTTCCACTTGATCAAACCCCCATTTCAGAGCCTTATACATAACAGATGCCCCAGGGACAGATGAATCTCTATGATGTATGTTCCAGTGATTGGACTTCCTCCAAAATAAGTGCTCCCTTTATTGGGAGTCCTTTCTGATTGGTGCATTAGTGACTGGCAGTCCTCAAAATTGAACAGTCCTCCTCTGTAACAGGGGTTTCAGTAACTAGTCCTACTGCATAATTTATGTAGTGACTGGCTGTCCTCTGTTATGTGTATCACAGTGACTCTATTCTGTTATAAATGTCCCAGTGACTGAACTTCAACTATAATGGTGCCCCAGTGACTGTCTCTGTGATAGACACACTACTGTTTGAACCTCCTTTACAATGGGTTCC
>NW_006957749.1:0-2040 GCF_000164805.1 Carlito syrichta
CAGGTAGGGACTCTGATCCACATAGTTACTCAGGAATCCAGGTTGGTGGAGGCTTCATCAACTTGTAGCTGTACCATCTAGGGTATATTGTATCCTTGGCAAGGGCAAAGGCATCAGGAGTGTAAAACACTGGCTGTTTTAGACAGAGGCTATTCTTTACACATGTGTGTAAAACACGCATGTCAATTCTGTTTAGTGATTGCCAGAACTCTTCTCATGTTCCTATTTCAGATGCAAGTGTGACTCACATGAACTAAATATGCAAAGCACTTTGAAGAACTATAAAGCAGCAGATCTAACATGGCTTATAATGAAAATGCAGGTTCCCAAGTTCCCACCCTACAACCCTAGAATCAGGATCTCTGGGTATAGTTGGAGATTTTGAATTTTTTAAAAAAGTTTCACAGCTGTTTCTCATTATCAACAGGAAGCTGCTGCTGTGAACAAGGGGTAAAGCAGAGGAAGGATGATAATTTGATCTGTGGATTTAAGATTACTCTGGTTGCAGTTAAGAATGGCTTAAAGAGGGAAGGAACTAGAAGCTATTGTGTGGTAGGATTCTTTACAGAGACACAGAGGCTTTTTGTTTTTTTCTGCCAGGAAGCAGTGTTTATTTGTGCTAGCACTGGCCTAGTGGATTCATATCCAAAGGCTGAGCCCCACAGTGGGGCATTGCCTCATATGCTTTTCGCTAACTTCTTTTTACATTGTAGCCTCTTTGTCTCCCTTATGTGGCAACATACATTTCAATTGGGTATTTTATGACACAGGGTTGTAACAGGGTTATGTATGTACACTAAGACATTAATTATGCCACGTTACTTTCTCTTTGTTCTGGAAAGACCCTTACCACATTCCTCCCTTTGATGCTCGGGCTCTTCTAGGGTCAAAGAGCATCACCTTAGTTTAGGGGTTGGTACTTCATTCATATAACATCATTATATGTGCTGCTGTTTTCCTTTTGACCATGGCCTCAGCAAGGCTGGAGGCAGATCTTATAATCAGGGAAGCCAGACAGGGCAGAATTAGACAAATTCCCAAAAGCACAACACCTATGAGGGTTTTCTAGCCCCCAAAAGTTGAGAACCATCCCCGCAAACAATTTCCTGGGGTTCCAGCCTTTCCAGGTCTGGACTGGAACTTGGGCAATTTTCCTCATTCGTTCAGTGATTGCTTCTATTTCTCATCATCTATTTGTAAGCAGCAGTTGCTTAAGTTAAACTTCCACAAACTCCTTCAGAAGCAAGCAAGTAATCTAAAGACAAGTGGTTCTCATAGATAGCATTGCACATCTTGGTTTGCTGTTTGGCTAGTATGTCTAAGGGCTTTTGCAATTTCATTAGTTATAATTTCAACAACCGCCTGTAATTGAATTTTGCAGTTTAGCATGTAAATGGAGGTCTGATAGCCCCAGGACTCATCCTCTGCCCAGGTTCCTGGGCCATATTATTGGATAATACATTCAGGGGCCACTCATCATCTTTCCAGTTGCCAATCTGAAAGGCATGCCATTTCCTTTGGGTTTTCCAGTCCTCATATACTTGAACTCCTAAATGTTCCCCTCTGGCAAGTGGGAGCAGGAAGAAGGATGGATGGATAGACCCTAACACACAAGATCCTGACCTGTCTGGGGGAAGTACGGTATAGGTCATCTTCCCACATATCCAGTACAATCCACTCAGGGCCCGCCATTTGATGTCTGCTTCAACATTGTCCCAGGTCTCTCAGAGCTAGACAAAGGGTGAGGGTCTGATTCAGAGTGATTTGGGGACCTCCACCATTGGGTTTTCTGGGCCTTTGTGTTGTAGAATTTTTGGCCAAGGCATGTCAGGCTTCTAACAGAAGTGTTAATTTTTTTCCCCCATTGGGCAAGGCGGTTTTTCCCTATAATTGAGGTCTTAAGAAGTCAAACCTTGCTAAGATTGTTTTGGCTATTCGTGGTTGTTTTTGTTTCCATATGAATTTCTGTATTGTCATTTCCAGATCTGAGAAGAACGATGTTGGTAACTTAATGGGTATTGCATTGAATCTGTAAATTGC
>NW_006957750.1:0-319 GCF_000164805.1 Carlito syrichta
AATGCTTAGCTGCATTTGCAGGTGGCCTGTAACTGACTGTAGAACTACAAAAAACCACTTCTCTCTCTAACAGGCACTCTGGGTCCTTTGGCTGTATTTTGCCCTCTGGAGCTTCTTCATTAGGCTCAGAAGTTTTACGTTTGTTCTTTCTGAGTTGATCTGGTAGGCATTCAGGGGCTTGGAAAGGTTGGTTTTGAATTCACCCAAATTCTTATTGACTGAATGTTCCTGACTTGACACTGAAATGTCCCAGCTCAGGTGATGAACTATTATCAAGTATTTGGATATCTTTGCTACTACAGGACTTGGGGAATTCTGG
>NW_006957751.1:0-519 GCF_000164805.1 Carlito syrichta
GTTTATCCTGGAAAATGTTCTCTATGCTAATAAGAAAAATGTGTATTCTGAGGCTGTTGAATGAAATATTCTTTAAATACCTGTTAGGGTCATTTGGCTTAAAGTGCAGTTTAGACCACATATGGTGGCACATGCCTATAATCCAAGCACTTTGGGAGACAGAGGCATCAAGGAGAATTGCTTGAGCCTGTGAGTTTGAGACTAGCCTGGACAACATAGCAAGACCTCGTTTCTACAAAAAAAATACACACACACACACACACGCACGCACACACACAAGAATTAGCTGGCATGGTATTGTGCCTGTAGTCCCAGCTAATTGGGAGGCTATGATGGGAGGAGCGCTTAAACTGAGGAAGTTGAGGCTTCAATGAGCCATGACTCTGCCTCTGTACTTTAGGCAGGACAACAGAGAGAACTTGTCTCTTAAAAAGGTGCACTTAAATCCAATCTTTCCCTGTTAACCTTTTTCTTGATTATCTGTTTTCTGCAGAGAGTGGAGTGTTTAAGTCCTAAAGC
>NW_006957752.1:0-925 GCF_000164805.1 Carlito syrichta
AAGACCAGTCTGGGCAATACAGCAAGTCCTTGTCTCTATGGAAAAAAATGAAGCATGGTGACACATGCCTGTAGTTCCAACTATTTAGGAAGCTAAGGCATAAGGATCTCCTGAGCCAAGGAGGTCAAGGCTGCAGTGAACCATGACCACACCATGCACTTCAGCCTAGGGAGACACTGATGCAAACAAAACAAAAATTAAAACATAAAAAGAACTCAAAATACCTGCCTCCTAGTACCTTCTGCTGTGGAGGATGGATTACATCCCCCTACTATTCTTTTCATAATTGCACCAATCAAAATATAATTGCACAAATTATGAGTGTACTTTTATAATTAATTTTTAAGAAAAATCAGAAACACTGTCTTCAACAACTAACTCAAAACAAATAATACTAACAATAGATACATAGACTCATACCCTTGCATGTTCTCGAAACAAAAGGAAGAATACATTGTCTTAATTAAACAAGATTCCTTATGTAGGTATTAGTAACTAGAGTGGATACCTATTGTTCATTATATTTTGAAAAAATTGTCTTTGCATTTTTTACTAAATTAAAACTTTAAATATTGTGATCCTTTTTAAATCTGACTTTTCATATTTTTACATATTTTGTTCTGGTACCTTTGCATGCCACTCTATACTTTTAAAAATGGTCCACCTGAATATAATTTACATTCATTTATTCTTTAAATGTATTACCCGAGGATAGTGATTTTGGTTGTGCTTACATAATTTATGTGTATGCTCTTGGAAACAAATGCAAGACAAAAAGTTCAGTAGATGGCTGACAGCAATGGTCTTGCACATTCCATAAAACTTTTCCCATAGATTCTCGAGAAGTTCTTTAGGAGATAATTTAGAAAGTATTTTGCTCTTTTGTATTCTCTTCTGAAGATTTGTAATGAGCTGTGCTTCCACT
>NW_006957753.1:0-630 GCF_000164805.1 Carlito syrichta
AGAGGCAAACAAGGGCATTGATGACAAGGAGGAGGAGCCTGGAGAGGTGGCCGAGGGCATTGATGACAAGGAGGAGGACCCTGGAGAGACGGCCGAGGGCGTTGATGACAAGGAGGAGGAGCCTGGAGAGGTGACCGAGGGCGTTGATGACAAGGAGGAGGACCCTGGAGAGACGGCCAAGGGCGTTGATGACAAGGAGGAGGAGCCTGGAGAGGTGACCAAGGGCATTGATGACAAGGAGGAGGAGCCTGGAGAGGTGGCCGAGGGCATTGATGATGAGGAGTCGCCTGGAGAGGCGGCCGAGGGTATTAATGACAAGGAAGAGGAACCTGACAAAGGCATTGATGACAAAGAGGAGGAGCCTGGAAAGTGGGTCAAGGGCATTCATGACAAGGAGGAGGAACCTGAAGAGGCAGCCGAGGGCGTTGCTGACAAGCAGGAGGAGCCTGGAGCTGTGGCCAAGGGCATTGATGACCAGGAGGAGGAGCCTGGAGAGACGGATCAGGGTCTTGATGACAAAGAGGAAGAGCCTGGAGAGGCAGCTGAGGGTGTTGGTGACAAGGAGGAGGAGCCTGGAGAGGAGGCTGAGGGTGTTGATGACAAGGAGGAGGAGCCTGGAGAGGAGGAAAA
>NW_006957754.1:0-1305 GCF_000164805.1 Carlito syrichta
TTCTTTGATCCATTTAGAGTTAATGTGTGAGCTGATAGATTGTGGTCCTGTTTTCATCTTGTGCAAGTTGTCAGCCTTTTCACAGCACCATTTACTGAATATGTTCTCCATTACCCCATAGTCGTGGAGGTTTCTTCAAAGATGAGTTGGTTGAGAATTTGAGAATTTCATTCTCTCTCCTGATCCATTGGCCTATGGACCTATTCTTGCAGCAATACCAGGCTGTGTTGATTTCTGTAAACATATAGAAAAGTGTGAAGTCTGAAACTACGATAACTCCTACTTTGTTTCTTATGGTAAGATTCTTTTGACTATTTATGATTGTTTATTGTTGGGAGCCAACATCTATAGCTACATGGCTGAGGCCTGTAAAGGCCCATCTGGAAGATCGCCTCTGACATAGGATATCAGTTATACCTATAATATTGGCGTGTGATTAGTGACCAGTGAGCATATATGGCAGTAAAACTTTTATAAGTAAATCTCAATACACCTGATGGAAAGTGCATAGCAGAATTATTTCTCTCTGTCTTTCTAAGTTTTATTTCTTTCTAGATATTTTTTAACTTCTATTTCCTGGTAGACTGGATAGTCCTTGTTCCCGAAAGCTGTTTCCCCTAGGGCTAAGATTAGAAACTAAATTACCATGATAGTTTTGTTGCCCTGCCCCTAGCCAGGTAGAACGTTTTCTTTTGTTTCGTTAATTACCGAAACTCTGTCTGCTTCAGCCCATGGCCGCCATCTTGGAAGCCCTGCATTTCCTTGTTCAAGAGTGTGACAGCTACTATTTGATTTTTAGAGTAGACTTGTTGGGATAAAATATATACATATACACTCATAGCTGCGTAAATCTATGCTTGCTGTTTTGATTCCTTTTGCTACATTATTCAAGTGTAATAGTTACTATATGATTTATAAAAGAATTAACGATAAGGTATTAGCTTAATAGGATATAGCATAGTATTAAAGTCCAATAACTAGATCATATGAAAATTAAAGTTTAGACATATGAAACATGAATTATAGTAAAGTTTTGTAGTTTAAGAATAAGTTTTAACTGAGTTATAAGGCGTTATGTTAAATTGTAATAGGTTAATAGTATAGTGTTAAGTTGATAATATTAATTGTTAAAAATATTGGGAATCAGTGAACTTGGATTGAACCTAGAGTTAACTCAGGAAAGTTTTTTGTATTAATCAGGGTATAGAGTAAAGAGTATAATATGAATGATTCATTGAACATTATGGAAAACACTTTGAACGATTTGTATTGAAATTGTGCACCTGTGACCTTGATGTAAGCACG
>NW_006957755.1:0-799 GCF_000164805.1 Carlito syrichta
TAAGTGAAAGGGAGAAGTGCGAGAGGGAAAACAGATATACATACCAACTATCAGGTGAGAGAGAGACACAGGGCTGGGAAGAAGTAAAAAAAGACAGGTAAGAAAGATTCCCTAAAGAATACTGATAGCTAAACAGAGACAGGCCCAAAAAAATCAAGAAACAGTATAAGTCAGAAGGTAAACACCAAATGTAATCTAGACCAACAGTTTCAATGATAAAATCATAGGTCAAAATAAGCAATCAGACTAGAGTCACTTCTGTGATCTCCGATTCCAGCCTCTCCCTTTTGTTTTTCATTGCAGCATAGGGGTGGGGCTTTGTCTCCTGTTTCACACTGTTGCCTTAGGAGCTGAAGTAAAGTTTGTTGCTAGGTGGGCGGGGCAATGGAAGTCTCTGCCTGGAGAATGGCAATGCAGTTTAAGCAGATCTGTTTTTCTCCGCTTGTCTGGGTCCTCTGGCTTGGGGTCTCACACCGAGTGCCTCAGCCAGGGTGGACCCGGAGTTCCAGAGCTCCAAAGTTCCAAAGGGCAGGCTCTAAAGAGCGAGAGTGGCGCTGGGACCCTACAGAGGACTTCAGCCAGAAATGGAACCGGCGTCTCTGAAGGGTGGGTGCCCAGAGCCTCCCTGTGTGACCGGCGGCTTGATGCCGGGTGCCCGGGCTGGAGACAATGCCTCTCTCATTTCTAAGAACTGAAAAAGGTGTTATTTTTAAGATTTTATTTTTAAAATAAAACAATTATTTTAAAAAGATTTTTGCAACCCTAGCTAACAAATGTAGGAAATGACAAAGAATGTCAG
>NW_006957756.1:0-752 GCF_000164805.1 Carlito syrichta
AAAATCACAAGTTTGATTTTCTAAATACTCATCTAATCGTTTTATTTATCTAAGTAATTATCAAATTAATTTATGTAAACTGTTATTTGAACATTTTTCTTCAAAAATGTGTGTGCTATGCACAGATTAGGCATCTAAAAATATTTTGTTCAAGGAATCAATGAATGCACTGCATGTGCTTTGATACCCTTTTTGCATGTCAATTTTCTGGGGTTTTTTTTGTCCCCATTCTAATATACAGTTGGTAAGATTTAGCTTCCATAATATCTTTGCCTTTTCATCTCTGTTCTTTAACTCCATCCCATTATCCCTTCCCCCACCCCAACAATAACAATGAAACTCCACATCTCAAACATCTTTCCCAGCAGCTGCCCTTCTCAGAAACCTTTCTCCTCCCACTTTGCTTTGCATTATCTTCTTTCTCATGGCATGCTTCTCCCTGGGGGAGACCACCCTACTTATCATTCTGATAAAAATTACCAACATTTTGTAAAACTTTACAATTCACAAAGCATTTTCTTTCAAGATTTTCATTTGATTTTCACAATCATCCTGGTTCTCCAGCTTGCAGATAGAAATGGTTGGGATTGGATTTCTCAGCCTCCATAATCATGTAGCCAATTTCCATAATAAATCTCTCTCTCTCACTCTCTCTCTCTCTCTCTCTCTCTCTCTCTCTCTCTAAATCTCTCTCTTTCAACGGGCCCTGACTAATATAGACAGCTAAAAAAACAAACCAAAACACTGTATTG
>NW_006957757.1:0-11582 GCF_000164805.1 Carlito syrichta
ATTTGTGGACAATAATACATGCTTTGATTGTAAACCAGAGTTTTGGGGTGGTTTGTTGTGCAGCATTCTTGTTATATAGGTAACTAATACACCTAGCTGTCATAGTTATGTGTTGTTGAGTAACAAATCATCCCAAAATTTGCTGGCTTAAAATAATTTTTTCTTATTTCTTAGTTCTGTTGTATTACTATGATTTTAAATAACTGTGCAAATGTTTTCAGTCTAGGTGTGGCAGATAATACATTTCAAAGATGTTTGCACAGTATGTCATACTTCACATTCTCTTATGTGTGTGGCCCATTAATATCTAGGTTTTATTTTCCCACCCCTTTGAATCTAGGCAGGGTTTATGACTGCACTACAAAATATGGCAGAAGTAACGGTGTGTCAGTTCATTTGAGGCTACAGGAAAGGAGACACAATAAATATAGATGTGGTATATTTGTAGAACATACAGGAACCTACAGGTCATTAATCCACACTATCACAGAGAAAAAGGAGACAACCAGTTAGATGCCTCCATGCCTAACCTTGTCTTTTTGATAATAGCATTCTAACTGGGGGGCAAATGATACCTTTGTGGTCTTGATTTTCATTTCCCTTATGATTAGTGATGCTGAACATTTTCTCATATGCCTGTTGACCATTAGATGAATAATTAGCAAATGTTTTCTCTCCCCAACAGATTGTCTCGACACTTTGGCTGTTTCTCTTGTTGTGTAGAAACTTTGTAGTTTAATATGGTACCATTTATCTTTTTTTTTTTTTTTTGGTTGCCTGTGCCTTTGAGGACTTAACCATAAAGTCTTTGCCTAGACCAATGTCCTAACATGATTCACCTATGTTTTCTTCTAGTAGTTTTATTATAGTTTCAGGTCTTATATTTAAGTCTTCAATTAATCTTGAGTTGATTTTTGTATGTGGTAAAAAATATGAGGTTAGTCTCATTCTTCTGTATATAAATACCCAAGTTTTCCAGTAACATTTATTGAAGAAGGTGACTTTCCCCAGTGTATGCCCTTGGCATCTTGCACCTTTGTTGAAAATCCGTTGGATGTAAAAAGTCTATTTATTTCTGGATCTCTATCTTTTATTTTTAGTTTGGTCTAGCTGTCACTTATGTTGGAGTGTAGTGGCATGATCATGGCTCACCACAGGCTCAACTGTCTGGGCTCAGGTTATCCTTATGCATCTGCGACTTGAGGAGATGAGACCTCAGCCTTGTACCAATGCTGGGCTAATTTTCTAATTTTTTATTTCTATTTTTGGTAGAGACAATTCTCACTCTGTTGCCTAGGCTGGTGTTGAATTCCTGGACCCAAGTGATCTTCCAGCCTCACCCTCCCAAAGTCTGAAGTTCTAGGATTACAAGCAAGAGCCACTGCTCCCAGCCCTGGGTTCTCTATTCTGTTTCTTTTTTTTTTGGTCTATGTGTTTTTTTAATATCAATACCATGCTGTTTTGGTTTCTATAGCCTTGTAGCATACTTCACAATCAGGTAATGTAATACCTCTGTCTTTATTGTTTTTGTTCAGAATTGATTTGGCTACTTAGTCTTTTTTGTTGTTGTTTCACAAATTTTTAAGATTTTTCTTCTCATTCTTAGAAAAATGACTTTGATATTTTGACAGGGATTTCACTGACTCTGTAAATTTCTTTGTGTAGCCTGGTCATTTTAACCATATTCATCTTTCTGATCCATGAACATGGGATGTCTTTCCATTTCTTTGTATCATCTTCAATTTCTTTTAGCAGTGTTTTATAACTTTCTTTGTAGAGAACTTTCACTTCTTTGGTTAAATGTATTCCTAGGTATTTTTTCTGCAACTGCTGTAAAAAGGTTTGCCTTCCTGATTTCTTTCAGCTAGTTCATTGTGGTGTATACAAATGCCACTAATTTTTGTATGTTGATTTTGTATCCTGCAACTTTACTGCATTTATTGATCAGTTTTACTTTTTTTTGGTGGAGTCTTTAGGTTTTTCAAGATATAAGATTATGTTATCTGCAATGAACAATTTGACTTTCTCTTTTCAAATCTGTTGGCCTTTTATTTCTTTCTGTTGCCTGATTGTTCTGGCTAGGACTTCCGGTGTTATGTTAAATAAAGTGGATAAAATTGTCTTGTTCTAGTTCTTAGAGGAAAGAATTTCAGCTTCTCTTCATTATGATGTTATCTATGGGTTTGTAGTATATGATATTTGGTATGTTGAGGTATGATCATTCAATACATAGTTGGTTGAGGGTTTTTTTAATAATAAAGGAAAGTTGAATTTTATCAAAGGTTTTTTCTGCATCTCCTAAGATGACCAGATGGTTTTTGTTCATTCTTTTGATGTGATGTATCACATTTATTGATTTTCATATGTTAAACCAATGCATCCCTCAGATCAATTCCACTTTATCATGGTATATTACCTTTTGGATATGATGTTGGATTCAGTTTGTTAGTATTTCATTGAGGATTTTTACATCTGTGTTATCAGATATATTAGATTATAGTTTTCTTTTTTTTTATTGTGGTCATGTCTTGTTTTGGTATCAGGGACTTCTGACCTAGTAGAATGAATTAGGGAGAATCCCCTCCTTTTCACATCTTTGGACTAGAAGATTTGGTGTTACGTTGCTTTTGTGAGATTTGTAGAATGTGGCAATGAAGGCATTCAGTCTTGGACTTTGTTTTTTGGGAAACTTTTTATTATTGATTTATTCTCATTGCTTTTTATATTTGTGGGTTCAAGTTTTCTATTTCTTCTTGATTCAATCTTGGTAGGTTGTATGTGTCCAGGAATTTATTTCTTCTAGGTTTTCAATTTGTTAGTGTATAGTATTCATAATAGTCTGTGGTGCTCTTTGGTATTTCTGTGGTATCAGTTGTAATTACTTCTGATTTTGTTCATTATTTGTTTCTTATTTTGCTTACTTGTATCTTCTCTCTTTTTTCCTAATCCAGCTAGTGGCGTGTTATTTTTGTTTGTCTTCTTAAAAAAAATACAACTCTTTGTTTCATTGACTTTTTTTGCTTTTTTTGTGGCCTCTATTTCATTTCTTTGCTTTGATCTTTATTGTTTCTTTCCTTCTGCTACTTTTGGGTTTATTTTTTTTCTCTTGCTTTTCTAGTTCCTTGAGTTGTGTCATTAGCTTATTGATTTGAAATCTTTCTACTTTTTTGATATAGGCATTTATTGCTATCTGCTTCCTTCTTAGCACTAATTTTTCTGTATTCCATAGATTTTCATATGTTGTGCTTCTACTTTCATTTAATTTTTTTCTATTTCTTCCTTTATCCAATAGTCATTCAGTAGCATGTTGTTTAATTTTAATGTATTTTACAGTTTCCATGTTCCTGTTGTTACTGACTTCCTGTTTTCTTTCACTCTAATCTGAGAGGGTGTCTGGTAAATTTTGATTTAAAAAAAAACTGAGACTTGCTTTGTGTCCTAATATATGGTTTATCCTGGAAAATGTTCTCTATGCTAATAAGAAAAATGTGTATTCTGAGGCTGTTGAATGAAATATTCTTTAAATACCTGTTAGGGTCATTTGGCTTAAAGTGCAGTTTAGACCACATATGGTGGCACATGCCTATAATTCAAGCACTTTGGGAGACAGAGGCAGGAAGGAGAATTGCTTGAGCCTATGAGTTTGAGACTAGCCTGGACAACATAGCAAGACCTCGTGTCTACAAAACACACACACACACACACACACACACACACACACACACATACACACGCACACACAAGAATTAGCTGGCATGGTATTGTGCCTGTAGTCCCAGCTAATTGGGAGACTGTGATGGGAGGAGCGCTTAAACCGAGGAAGTTGAGGCTTCAATGAGTCATGACTCTGCCTCTGTACTTTAGGCAGGACAACAGAGAGAACTTGTCTCTTAAAAAGGTGCACTTAAATCCAATCTTTCCCTGTTAACCTTTTTCTTGATTATCTGTTTTCTGCAGAGAGTGGAGTGTTTAAGTCCTAAAGCGGAGGTTACCAACCATGAACTGGAACAAGTCTGTATCCTGTTAGGAACCAGGATGCACAGCAGGAGGTGAGTGGTGGGGCAAGTTAAGCTGCATCTGTATTTACATCTTCTCCCCATTGGCACACATTACTGCTGAGCTCCACCTTTCTGTCAGATCAGTGATGGCATTAGATTCTCATAGGAGCACAAACCGTATTGTGAACTGCACATATTAGGGATCTAGGTTGCATGCTCCTTATGAGAATCTAATGCCTGATGATTTGAAGTGGAGCTGAGGTGGTAATTTAGCACTGGAGAGCAGGCTGCAAATACAGATTAACATTAGCAGTGAGTTTGAATACAGAGACCATAATAAATTAATTGCTTTTAGAGTAATATCAAAACTTGTCAGTGAGTGGCAAGTGAGTTGATGTACTTCAGTTGCACAGCTGCATCTGGTGGCAGACTTTAGGTTAGACTCTGACATTTACTTTAGTTCATTTGTGGCCTGCCCTTATTTTATTTACCACTTCTGATTGTACCTCTTTTTGAAATAGTGAGTTGTATAATTATTTCATTATATACCATAATGTAATAACAATAAGGTATACAATAAATGTTAGACACTTGAATCATCTCAAAATATTCTCCCCCCACCAGTCTGTGTAAAAATTGTCTTCCACAAAATTAGTCCCTGATGCCCAAAGAGGTTGGGGACCACTATCTTAAAATATTGTATCAGAGCCTATCTCTCTCTTTATATCTAATGATATTTATTTATCTGGATACTCCAGTGTTGGGTGCATATATGTTAATAATTACTATATCCTCTCGCTAATTGACCCCTTTGTCTTTACATAATGACCATCTTTATCTCTTTTTACTGTTTTTGACTTGATGTCTGTGTTATCTAACATAAATATGACTACTCCTATTCACTTTTGGTTTCTCTTTCCATGGACTATTTACATCCCTTTTAGTCTGTATGTGTCCTTAAAGGTGAGGTGAATTTCTTATGTGCAGTATATGATTGAGTTATTTTTTATTTTTATTTATTTATTTTTTAAGTTGGAGTCTCACTCTGTCACCCAGGCAGTGGCACACTTATGGCCACTCCAGCGTCAACCTGTTGGGCTTTGGCAATCCTTCTGCCTTAGCCTTCCAAGTAGCCAGAACTACAGGCATGTGTTACCATGCCTGGCTACTTTTTGATTTATTGTAGAGACAAGGTCTTGCCAAGTTGCCCAGGTTCGTCTTGAATCCACAGGCTCAGGCAATCCACTCGCCTCGGCCTCCCAAAGTGCTGGGATTACAGGCTGAGCCACTGAGCCTGGCCTATTGAGTTATTTTTAAAAATCCATTGAGCCAGTCTATATTTTAAGTGGAAGGTTTAATCTGTTGACATTCAAGGCCATTTTGTATGTGAGGGAATATTCTGGTTATTTTCTGATGTCTTGTTGTTTTGTATATGCTGTGTTATTTTTTTCTCTGCGTGTCTCTCTTTTTTTTTTCATTGTGGATTGGTGATTTTCTTTAGTGGTAACATTTAAATCTTTTTTCTTATTTATGTGTTTGTGCTACTGGTGTGTTCTATACTTTCTTTTATTTTTGTGATGGTAGATATTGTTGAAGTGTAGGAGCCCCTTAAGCACTTCTGTAGGGTGGATCTAGTGGTGAGGAATTTCATCAACATTTTCTTGTCTAGGAAAGATTTTATTTCACTTGTATAAATGATATCTTTTGCACTGTATTTGCTGAAGATAGTGTCCTCAGCTGACAGGTTTTTTTTCTTTCTGCACTTGAATATATCATAAAATTCTCTACTAGCCTATAAGATCCCTTCTGAGAAATCTACTGTTAGTCTAATGGGAATTGTCTTATAAGTGATGAGATGCTTTTGTTGTTTTTAGAATTTTCTTTTTGTCTTTGACTTTTGACAGCTTGACTATAATGTGCTTTGGAGATTATCTTTCTGGATTGTATCTGTGTGGGTATCTCTGAGCTTCCTGTATCTACATGTCTAAATCTCTTGCTATACTTGGAAAGTGCTTAGCTATTATTTCGTTATATAGATTTTCTATCACATTGGACTTCTCTTTACATTCTGGGACACTAAAAATTCAAGTAATTGATCACTTTATAATGTCTCATATAACACAAAGACTTTGTTCATTCTTTTACATTTTTTTTTGTTATTTTTGTCTGATGTGGTTATTTCAAAAGACCAGTTTTCAAATTCTGAAATTTTTTTCTGCTGAATCTAGTCTATTATTGAAGCTTTCAAATGAATTTTGTACTTCATCCAATGAATTCTATTTCACATTTTTTTGTCTTTTCTATGATATATATATATATATATATGTGTGTGTGTGTGTGTGTGAATTTCTCTATCACAATATGTTGGTTTCTTACTTTTAGTGAATCTATTAAATATCTTTAACAAAGATATATATATATATATATTTATATATCTTTGTTAAAGTTTTCATTCATGTCCTAAGTTGTTTTTGTGCTTTTATTGTGTGTTGTTTATCTGTTGTATCCTTATGTATGCCACTGAACTTCTTTAATATCATTATTTTGAATTAATTTTCTGGCATTTCATAAATCTTTCATAGTAATCTGTTGCTGGAGAATTATTTTGTTCCTTTGCAGTTATATTTCCTTGTTCTTTTTTGCTTTTTTATTTTTATTGTATTCTTATGCTATCTGCACATTTGTTGTAATGCTTACTTTTTTCCGTTTTTTAAATTTCTTTTTGGCTGTAACAGCATTAGTGATATCTGTGGTTTTGATTGTGTTATTAGTAAAGATGATGGTGAAGTTTTGCTCAAGATGGGGATACCACATGGGCCAATTCTCAGGCCCCAGTGAAAGCAGCAGTGAGCCCAATATTCCTGTTCTCAGGTCTCAGTGCAGTATACCCTGAAACCTGTGTTAGTGGGTCCAAGCTGGCCAATTATTGAGCTGCTAGGTGGCTTTCTTTGCTACTTGCAGTGGAAATGGTAGACTGGACAAGTGGGTGTATCCTTGGACTTCTAGGGTGCCAGCATGTGGGTAGTGGTGGTAGTAATGACTTGAAAATTTCTAGCTCTGAAGTGGCTCACACTGGTGTTGACAGTGACTGCATTGGGCTAAGTGGGCCAGCCTGCAGATCTACATATGACACATGTGGTTTGCTGTCAGCTCTATTGGGATCTTGTGTTGGTCTGTCCTCATTTCTCTAGGAGGAGTACTTGAATGACACTGGTGATGGATAAAGGGAGCAATCCCTAGGTCCCCAGATGGCACATTCAGGGATGGGGGGGTGGAGGTTGGTTAGGCAGGCCTGTCCTTAAGACTCCTGTGGTGCATGCAAGTGATGGCTGTAGTTGGTAGAGGCAGCATGATTCTCAGCCTCCTGGCAGGATGCTTGGGTGGGAGTTGGCAGCAGCTGCACTGAAGCTATGGTGCTGAGGGAGGCAGGGTTGTTTTTAGAGACAGCAGTCATAGGCAGGTGGCTAGAAAGTGCATGTTTCACTCCCAGGTTACAACTATTAATAGGGTTGCCTATCCTTTCGGTGCTTGTAAATGCATGGCAGCCCCAATACCAGGGATATTGGGGTTGCAGTCAGTGTCTTGTGCTTAGGTTCCAGCAGTGGCAGCCGGCAATTTTGTCAATGTACATATGCATATATAGTTACTCCTGCTTCTTTTGATTTATGTTTGCTTGAATGTTTTTTGTACTTACTTTCTTTCAGTTATATATGTCCATACAGGTGAAATGAGTCTCATGACAGTGTATATTTGGGTCTTATTCTCTTTTTATTAATTCAACCACAGTAAGTATTTTAATTGGATAACTTAATTTATTTACATTAAAGGTAATTATTAATAGGTAAAGATTTGGTACTGTGACATTGTTACTAGTTTTCTAGAATTTGATTTTTCTTCCTCTCTTACTGTCTTTTTTTGTGAGATAAGTGAATTTCTCTACCACAATATGTTGATTTCTTACTTTTAGTGAATCTATTAAATTTTTTTACTTGTGGTTATTACCAGGCTTACAAAGAGCATCTTACAGTTATAACAAGCTATTTTACATGTATAATAATTGTATTGCAAAAAAGGAAGAAACAATTTATCCTTTAACTCCTTTTCTCTCCCACATTTTGTGTTTGGGACATAATAATTTGCCTTTTTTCAGCTGGACTCAGTGGCTCAGGCTGTAATCCTGCACTTTGGGAGGCTGAGGTGAGTGGATTGCCTGAGCCCGCGGGTTCGAGACCCACCTGGGCAACTTGGCAAGACCTCATCTCTACAATCAATCAAAAAATCAGTCGGGCACGGTAGCATGCTCCTGTAGTACCAGCTACTTGGAAGGCTGAGGCTGAAGGATCGCCGGAGCCCAGCAGGTTAAGGCGGCAGTCTGGGTGACAGAGTGAGACTCCAACTCAAAAAAAACAAAATTTACCTTTTTTTCATTCTGTTTCATAATTAGCAAATTATTATACTATTTTTATTTGTTTTGCTTTTTAAACCTTTCTAATATGAACACAAGTGGTTTACATCCCACAATTACCATGTTAGAGTACTCTGAATTTGTTTGGATAGTTCCTTATAGCAGATTTTATACTTTTGATGTTTTGTGTTACACAATAGCACCATTTCTTTCCATTTCAAGAATCCTTTAAGCAATTGTAGGGCAATTTTGTTTGCAGTGAATTCCTTCAGCCTTTGATTGTGTGGGAACACATTTATATCTTTAATTTTGAAAAATAGTTTTTCAGAAGAGTGTTTACTTGGCGGCAGCTGTTTTCTTCAACACTCAGAATATACCACTCTACTCTTTCCTGGCATGTGGGATTTCTGCTGAGAAGTCTCTATACTATCCTATTATGTGTTATTGACTGTTTTTCTATTGCTGCTTTCAGAATTTTCTGATTGTCTTAGATATTTGAGAGTCTGGTAATGATATATCTTGGAGTTTTTATTATCTCGGATACATTTTATTGATGACTTTTACCTTACTCTAGGGATATTTGTATCTTTCTCCAGGTTTGGAAAGTTTTTTAAAAAATATTTTATTTTATTTTATTGGTAAGCTTGCTACTCCTTTTCTGTTCTGTCATCCCTTGTGGATGCCAGAAACACAAAGATGTGGTTTTTTGATGTTGTCCCATGGATTCCTTCTAATTCTTTTTTCTCTGCTGTTCAGTGTTTTATTAGCTTATTTTCGACCATACTGATGTTTTTCTTCTATTTGAATAGTTGTGTTGTTGATGCCCTCTGTTGCATTTTTCATTTTATTGCCTGCATTTTTTTAGCTCTAAGATTTCTGTTTGATTATTCTTTTTTTTCTATCAGTTTCTATGTTCAATTTCTGTATTACTGTGTTTGGATTTTCTTGAAATTTGATGAGCTTTCTTAAAACAGCTGTTTTGAATACTTTGTTTGCCAGACTGTTCAATACAATTTCTAGAACCCTGTTTTATCCAAGGCCTGAGGCCATGTTTTCTGGCATTTTTTTACTTTAAAAAAATATTGATTTAGCACAGTGGTCTGTGTTTGGGGGATATTAGGTTATTTTTGCATTTTATAGAGACACACTCTGCCAATTCATTGACAATTAGTTGTTTAATCCAGTTTTCCAGTCTAGGTTTGTTTGTAGTCATTTTCTTTCAGTGGGCTTGCCTAGAACCTCTGAGTGGATTGACTATTGCATTCCATTTTAGCAGTAGGGTGTGACTTAAGCTCAGGTTAGACATTAGTCTACACCTTTGATGCAGTGTCTGAAATGGATGGGCATGTGGGATTCAGAAAGGGCACCTGGCTGTGTGGGAAAGCTGGTCAGGCTCTCAAGCCTGGAAGAGATGTGAATGATACTTCCTACTGCATGACACCTAGAAAAAGCTTCTCTGGTTAGTGTGGCATCTCCTCTGCCCAGGATGGTGAGTTACTGTCAACTAGTGTGTGCTGTCTGAAGCTGCCCTAGCATATTCTTTTTCTGTATTTTGCCTCAGGTGGTTCAACTCCATTAATACTGGTGGTGATCCTCATGGGTTGCTAAAGGAGTGCATCCCCCATGAAAAAACCCAGGCTGGTAGGAAAACCAGATGTCTGCCTGCAGTCCACTAATTCTAGTGTAGAAACTATAAGTCCATAGAGACTTTCCAGTTATGGTACCATAAAAGCTTGCAAAGAGG
Organism: Carlito syrichta; assembly: GCF_000164805.1. Classification (NCBI taxonomy): domain Eukaryota; kingdom Metazoa; phylum Chordata; class Mammalia; order Primates; family Tarsiidae; genus Carlito; species Carlito syrichta. The sequence goes on from NW_006957757.1 coordinate 10,148, forward strand.
GTCATCAGAGACACAGATAACTAATTTCCTAATTATCCAATGATGGTTTTACACATCTCTGTGGTCCAAAGGGACTTCATGTTCTCACTTCTGGGTTTTTTTCCCTTAGTTCTTATGAAGGTAATTCCATGTGTGGATATTTATTCAAATGACTGTTTCTGTAGAAGTACAAACACTAAAGAGACCTACTCCACCATCTTCCTCTGACTCTTTTCTAGACAATTTTATTGTCACATTTTGAGAGTTCTTGCTATGATATGGATACAATTTTTTTTCCAATATATGCTTTGCAATGATTACCTTCCAGTCTGGAGGTTGTCTTCTCATGCTCTTCACAATGTCTTTTGGAGAGAGGTTTAAAAATGGGATGAAGTCCAATTGTTATTTTGTGATTTGTGTTTTGGGGTTGAATCTAAGAATGTTTTGCAAAACAGAAATTCACCAAGATTTTCTACTAGAGATTTTAGGAGTTTCAGTTTTAACATTTAGTTCTATGATTTGTTTCCAGTTCATTTTTGAAATCATATGTTGTGATTGAAGTAAACTTTCTTATTGATCCAGCAGCATTTGTTGAAAAGTTAATCGTGAACAGCTGAATTGCCTTTTACCTTTTTTAGCATATGTACATGTTGGTCTATTTCTTAGATTTTTTACTGATCTATTTATTTTTATTGCTGTCCTTCCATACTAGTTCTCAGTCTTTGTTCTGTTTTTCAAAGTGGTTTGGACTACTTTTTTTTTTTTTGAGTCAGAGTCTCACTCTGTTGCTCAGGCTGGAGTGCCGTGGCATACTTATGGCCACCCAAGCATCAACTTGCTGGCCTCTGGTGATTATTTCACTCAGGCTTCCAAGTAACCAGAACTTCCATGCCAGTTAATTTTTGATTTATTGTAGAGATGGGGTCTCACCAATTTGCCCAGGTTGGTCTTGAACCTGCAGGCTCAGGCAATGCACTTACTTTGGCCTCCCAAAGTACTGGGATTGCAGGCTGAGCCACTGAGCCTGCCCAGTTTGTTCTATTTTAAATACAGATATATTCCTTTATATTTACATGCTAATTTTAAAATCAATGTCAATTTCTGGCCAAAAGTATTTTATGGCCTACTGGAATTAATCATTGGAATTGCATTAAATCTATAGACCATTTCAGGAGAATTGATCTTAACAATATTGTGTCGCTTAAAGAATCATCACAGCCTCACACTTCTGTTCAGATATTCTAGGTTCTTTGAAAGGTGATTCCAGGTGTGGAAATATATTCAAATAGATATTTCCACAGGGGTACAAATAGTAAAAAGTCCTCTTTCACCAAATTAATGGATCCTTTTCTAGATCAATCAAATTATCATATTTTGAGAATTCTTTCAATAATATTGATAAAATATATTCTGCAATATATGCCTGCAGTATGTGCACTATTTTCTGATGTTTTTC
>NW_006957758.1:0-2500 GCF_000164805.1 Carlito syrichta
CTAACTGAATATTTAACTGACTGCTAGCTGACTCAACTACTAGCTGGCTAGCTACTTGTTTTAACTAGCTGACTAGCTAGTTGACTGGCTAGCTGGCTAACCAGCTGACTTAACTAGCTAGCTACCTTGTTGGCTCGACGGCTAGACAGTTGGCTTAACTAGCTAGCTATCTGGTTGGCTAGCTGCATAGGCAACCGACTAGCTAGCTAGTGGGATGGCCACCTGGCTTTCCAGTTGGCTTAAATAGCCAGCCGCCTGACTGGACATTGGGATAGAGAGCTGGCTTAACTAGCCAGCCACCCTGTTGGTCAACCAGTTACCCACTGGCTTAACTAGCCTGTCACCTACCTGACCAGCCTACTAACCAGCCGGTTTAACTTGCCAGCCACCTAGCTAGCCAATCGGCTATCCAGCTGACTTAACTAGCTGACTTAACTTGATGGCCTGCTTTCTAGCCAGTTGAACTAACTAGCTTGCTACATAGCTAACTAGCTGGCTATCCAGCTGAATTTCTAGGTGAGTTATGGAGCTAGCCTGCTGCCTAGCCAGCTGACTTAAATAGCAAGCTACCTAGGTAGCCAGCAGACTAGTCATCTGACTCAACTTGGTCATTTAAGTATCTAGCCAGCTGGCTAGCCAGCTGACTTAATTGCCTAGTTACCTAGCTAGCCAGCAGGCTAGCCAGCTGACTTAACTAGCTGACTAAACGATGTATCTAGCTAGATAGTCAACACACTTAACTAGCTAGCTACCTAGCTAGACACCTGAATAGCCAGCTGACTAAACTAGCTGCCATGACCAGACGCCTGATTGCTAGCCAGCTGACTTAACTAGCTACCTACCTACATAGCCCACTGGCTTCCCAGCTGACTTAACTATCTAATTACCTAGGTAACCTGCATGCCAGCCAGCTGGCTTAACTAGATGGCTTAACTAGCTATCCAGCTGTCTAGCCAGCTGACTTATCTAACTGAATTAACTAGATAGTCAGCTGACTTAACTAGCTGATTTACTAGCTAGCTACCTACCTAGCTAGCTGATTTAACTAGCTGTGTTAACTAGCTAGCTACATAGCTAGGCATCATATATCTACCTGACTTAACTAGCTGACTTAACTACCTAGATAGCTGACATATCTATCTGACTTAACTAGCTAGCTTCCTAGTTAGCCAGCTGACTTACCTAGCTGAAATAACTAGCGAGCCAGATGGTTGCCCATCTGTCCTAACTAGCTTTTTAACTAGCTATCAAGCTGGCTAGACAACTGACTTAACGTGCTGACTTAACTAGCTGCTCAACTGATTAGCCAGCTGACTAAACTAGCTGAATTAACTACTGTCCAACTGGCTAGCCAGCTGACTTAATTGCCTAGGTACCTAGCTAGCTAGCAGCCTTGCCAGTTGACTTAATTAGTTGACATCACTAAGTAGCCAGATGGCTAGCCAGCACACTTAACTAGTTATCCACTTACCTAGTCAGCTGGATAGCCCCTGACTTAACTAGTTTGCATAACTAGATAGACTGATGGCTAGCCAGCTGACTTAATTAGCTACTTACCTACATAGCCTGCTGGCTTGCCAGCTGACTTAACTACCTAAATACCTAGCTAATCTGCTGGCCAGCGAGCTGACTTAACTAGGTGACTTCTCTAGCTAGCCAGTTGGCTACCCAGCTGACTTAACTAGATAGATACTCAGGTAGGCATCTGGCTAGCCAGCTGACTTAACTAACTTACTTAAACTAGAAATCCCATTGACTTAACTAGCTGACTTAACTTGCTAGCTACCTAGCTAGCCAGCTGACTTAACTAGCTTACTTAACCAGCTAGCCAGATGGCTAGCCAGCTGCCTTAACTAGCTGACACAACTAGATAGCCATATGGCTGACCAGCTGAAAAAACTCGCTGACTTAACCAACTCGCCAGCAGGGTAGCCAGCTGACTTAACGAGCTATGTACCTAGCTAGCCAGATGGGAAGCAGCTGAATTAAGTAGCTGACTTAACTAGCTAGTCAGCTGGATAGGCAGCTGACTTATCTTGCTCGCTACCTAGCTAGACAGCTGGATAGCCAGCTGACTTAATCAGCTGACTTAACCAACTAGCTATCTGTCTAGCCAGCTGACTCAACTAGTTGACTTAACTAGTTAGACAGCTGGCTAGCCATTTGACTTAACTAGCTCTCTACCTAGCTGACTAGCAAGCTGACCTAATGAGCTGACTCAGTTAGCTAACCTGCTGGCTAGACAAATAACTTAACTGCTCCACTGCCTAGCTAGCCAGCTGGCTAGCCAGCTGACTAAACTAGGTGACTTAAATAGCTGGCCTGCTTGCTAGTCAGCTGAATTAAGTAGCATGCTATCTAGCTAGCCAGCCGGCTAGCCAGTTGACTTAACTAGGTTACTCAAATAGCTAGCCAGCAAACTAGACATCTGACTTACTATCTAATGACCTAGCTAGCAGGTTTCTAGGCAGCTGACTTGACTAGATGACTTACCTAGCTA
>NW_006957759.1:0-751 GCF_000164805.1 Carlito syrichta
CTAAAATAAAAGATTTCAATGTGAGATTTCCACATATGGACTACACACATCATCTCTCGAGATGCCAAATTTTGTTACAGCTAATTAAAATCACAATGCGATAACACCACAAACTTACTGCAATAACTTTAGAAATAAATGTGATGACTATACCAGGTGCTAGTGAAGGTAATGAGCTACTGGAGCTCTCATACATCATTGATGGGAATGCAAGATAGGGTAACCACTTTGGGGATGAATTCTTTAGTCTTATGAAGTTAAACACACACTTAACCTTATGAACCAAAAATTATATTCCTAACTGCTTAACAAATCAAAAATAAAAATGTCTTCCCAAAAATATTATGTGACTGTGTATCACATAGAATCTCTTCTTAGTTATAGATGAGTATTTGAATAAATATCCAACGATGGAATACTATTCAGAAATACCAAGGAATGCTAACATTAGGCCAACAATATAGCTAAATGTTGAATGTACCATGTTAAGTGAGAAAAAGGCAGTCTCAAAAAGTTATATGCTATGTGGTTTAATTTATATGACATTCTAGAAAGAGAAGCTGTAAGAATAGGAAACTAATCAGTGGTCACCACGGGCTTGGAATGGAAGGCAAGATTGTATAGAAAGGATAGAGAGAAATCTGGGTCTTAGTACTGAGTTTACGACCACATGTATACGTCAAAGCTTGCAGGACTGCAAATTTTACAAACTGAACTTTACTGTGGCTAAATTATACAACAAGAAAAAAAA
>NW_006957760.1:0-3187 GCF_000164805.1 Carlito syrichta
AAAGATTAACACTCACTCATGTACACACATAAACATAAAACAAAAAATTTTAAAAAAAAGAACAAGAAAGTAAAACAAAAAAAAGTGGGGGGATGCAAATAGAGGCCTCAAATGTACATTCATGCACAAAGGAAAAAATAAAAATAAATAAATAAACCCAAAAAACAAACAGGTAAAAAACAACCTGCCCTCCTGTGGCAGGTTCTGTAAATTTCCCTCTCAGCTCCTCTCTGGTAAGTCCCTTTGCTCTCTCCTGCGGGACTGTGGACTTATTCACAATCTTCCCATGCAGATCATCCTCCCCAACATGGAAAAATTTATTTCACATAATCATTTGATTCTTCAAACATTACTTTTCTATACTCTGTCCCAAGAGTTCCCTACAAGATGGTAATTCAACCATAGTAAGACACATGATGTAATTAGTATGACTCATTCGAAGGCAAGAGGACATGGTAGCCTGCTTGGAAGCCACATGCAAATTATCTGTAAAAGGTACAACCATCTTAATGTCATGGGTTAGGAGACCCCAGTCTCCTTCCAACAACAGGAAGGGTTGGCACCTTTTTCTGTTTCAGTCCTGTTAACTGCCTGCGCAAAGTGTCAGTAGAGCAAAACCCTGTCATCTCAATCAAAAAGGAAGCTCTTTAAGCATGAATGTCAGGACACTTGTGGAAAAAATATGGCTGACTCCCCAGTTTCCACTAGCCCCTGGCCTCAAGCTAGTATTTCTTCTGGCACCAGCGACTCTGTCCTAATCCTTGTCAAAAACTGCTCTGTGGGGAATGACTGTATTTGCTCACTGGTGACACTGTCTTCAGTGTCTGGATGCTGTGTGTGTTTGCTTTTCTTATGTTACCACAAAATAGCAGTTAGTTTCTCTCTGATAAGGGTGAAAGAAGTTGATGCTGACTTTCAAAATTATGCTCTTATTCTGACCATGAATATAGTGGGTTTAGTCTTAACAGAAACATTTCTGATTTTTTTTCTCCATCATCTTTCCCCTGCTGACACCACTTTTCCCCATTTCATTGTGTTTTTGTTTTCCTCCTCAGTCTGGAGACAGAAAAAGTCTAGATCAGGCTTAGCAGAAAGTCACAGGAAGTGTGTGCCATGCTGCCAGGGTTGGTCACTTTCAGAGTTCCAGGCTCCACTTGTATGACTTTTTCTTCCTTTTTAAAAGTAAACATGGCAGGATGTGTGCTCATCAATTACTGAGCACACTGAAGTACAGGAACTCCTAATGAACATGGTTTCAAAGGACAGTTGTGGTGAGCCCCATGTCCCTACTAGACTTTAAAGGGTTATGCTCTCCCAGGGGACAGTGACTTTCCAGTCCATGAGTTTTCTTAGAGTTCTGCAGAAAGGACTCTAAGTAGGGTCAGGACATATGGCAATGGGATTTCCCTCTAGCTTTGGGGATTTCTGAACTCAAGAAGAAAAAGAAATCTTTTTTGTTACCTTTTCATTTAACTTAATTGACAGACACAATGAAAAAAATATGACATTTACAACTTCTTATATATGAAGAGGACCCAAAAAACCAGAAATTTATTTATTAAAAATTATATATTTATTTTTGCATGTTTAAATTTGGCACCTACAAAGTACCCTCTATTTGATGCAATGCACCTGTCAAGGCACTTTTTCAGCTGCTCAAAACAGTTGTTGAACTCATCCATTTTGATGCTTTTTAGTTCTTCTGCCATTTTTGTTTCACCCCTTCCATATCAACAAAATGATTCCCTTTGGGGATTTTTTTCACACAAGGAAATTTTTTAAATTGCTTGGGACAAGATTGGGTGAATAGGTAGGGTGGGGCATGAGGGTAATTTCAGTTTTGGTAAAAAACTGCTGAACACCAAGCACAGCATGGGCTGGTGCATTGTCATGGTGGAAAAACCTGTTTTCCACAACTCAGGATGCTTCTTCTGCAAACCATGATGCAATTTTCTCAAAACTTCCAGATAAAAACTTTGGTGGATCATTTAATCCAGATAAACAAATTCCAAGTGTACTACAAGGGGCCTGCCCTCAAAAAGATAATTCCATTGGGTGGGTCCTCCCTTGTGTTTTCCAGTACATTCCTAGGAATACCCAAGGAAGCTGTGACGTACAGGCCTTTATTATCTCTCTTTTTTTAGATAAGGAACTTGTGAGTTGGGCACAATGGCTCCTGCCTCTAATTCCAGCACTCTGGGAGGTTGAGGTAGATGGCTTATCTGAGGCCCAGAGTTCCACACTAGCGTTGGCAACATAGCAAAACCCCAATTCTACACTATATATACATAGTGTATATATAGTATATATATATGTATATCTGGGTACAGTGGTACATGCCTGTAGTGCCAGCTACTTGGAAAGCTGAGACAGTAGAATCACTTGAGTCCAGGAGGTCAAGGCTGCAGTGAGCTATGATTGTTCCACTGCACTCCCAGCTGGGTGACAGAGTGAGACCCTGGTTCACAAAATTAAAAAATATATATATATATATATATTTTTTTTTTCAAAAAGCAATTTGAAACACAAAGCAAGTGACCTTGTAACACCAAATTTAATGTTAAGCAGATGTTCTGATATCCCAGTCCATACCCCTCTGTGCTAGAATCCAACATGGAGAATTGGATGGTGAAGGGCACCTGGAAATCCAACCCTTGAAATTGGTCCAAGTTCTGCTGCTGTCCTAGGGTAGAGTTGTTGCCTCTAAGTTTCAGACGTTACACTGTGGGTTACTCAGGGCTCTGTGGTTTCTGTTCAGTACTGTTATGTTTATGTTTCGTGGCTTCCACTAGAATGCAAATATTTCAAGAACAAAGTCCATGTCTTCTACTGACTCTTGCTTCTAACCCAAGCTCAACGAATACTGTATGAATGTTATTGAAGAGATCATTTTCATGTTGTTCTCATAATATCAGAATGCAAGGATATTTCCTCAAGATGGCAGGCTTCTGTAAATGCATTAACCTCAACTTGATGGTGAGGGCATCTACCAAGTCTGGCAAGTCATCACACACCAGAGTCCTGGGATAAAAATAGACTAGAAAGAGTAATCTCTACTTCCTCATTTTACAGGTCAAGAAGCTGAGACCCACGGAGGTTAATTTTCCCAAGTTTGCCCGGTTCCTCAATGAGTTTTGCATTGGACTCATTCTTAGTAAAAACACAAGAACTGGTCATAGTTAGAACC
>NW_006957761.1:0-5562 GCF_000164805.1 Carlito syrichta
ACCCCCTTCTGTGATGGGTGACAGAGTAATTGGGTCTCCTATGAAATGAGTGCCACAGTGAAAATTCTTCCTCTTATATGTACCCCAGATTCTGTGCCTCCTCCATAATGCCTTCTCCAGTTGCTGCTCTCCACCATAATCAGTGCCCCAGTGCCTGGCCCTCCTCTTTGATGGGTGTTCTAGTAACTGGGCCTCCTCCAAAATTGGTGTCCAAATGACCATCCTGCCTCTTTTATGGGTTCCCCGGTGACTAGCTCTTCTTTGTAATGGGTGGCTCAATGACTGGCCCTCCTTTATGATGGGCGTCTCCTTACTGGCCCTCCTATATGAAAACACCTTAGTGACTGATCCACGTCTGTGATGGGTACCCCGCTGAAGATCTTTCCTCAGTGAATGCTACCCCAGTGACTGGGTCTTCTAAATAACCAGGTAGCCCTCCTATTTGATGGGTAGCCCTGTGACTGGGCCCCTTCTTAGTGAGTTTATCAGTGAATGACACTTTTCTGTGTTGAGTGTTTTAATGACTGATGCTGCTTTATTATTGGTGCCTCGGTGACTTTGCCACCTCTGTTATGGGTGTCCCATTGATTAACCCTCCTTTGTGATTGGTATCACAGTGATTGGACATATTCTGTGTTGGGTGCCACAGTGAAAGGACTTCCTCTGTAATAGGTGCCTCAGTGACCAGTTCTCCTCTCTAATGGTTGCATCAGAGACTGACCTTCCTCTGTGATAGTTGCCTCAGTGACTGACTCTTCTTGGTGATGGGTGCCCCACTGAATGTCTCTACTGTTTTCCATGCCGCAGTGACTGTCAGTAGTCTGTTTTTGTTGTTCCAGTGACTGGCTCTCCTCTGTGATATGTGCCTCAGTGATTAGACTTCTGTGATGACTGCCAAACTGACTGTCCCTTCTCTATAATATGTGCCCCCAGTGACTGGCACATCTTTGTGATGGGTGACCCAGTAACTGGCCCTTCTCTGTGATGGTTTTCTTAGTGGCCGGTCCTCCTTGTGATTGGTGCCCCACTGACTATTCCTCATCCGTAATCGTTGTCCTAGTGTTTAACTCTCCTTTGTGATAGTGTCCCAGTGACTAGCTTTCTTCTGCCATGGGTGTCCCAGTAATGGTATTTTATGTGTGATTAGTGAGCTAAATAATTCATTCTTATCTGTGATGCAGGCCCCAGTGACTGGGCCTCCATCTCTATAATGTTTGGTCCGGTGACCAACACTCTTCTGTAATGTGTATTTCACTTACTAGGTCTCCTCCCTAATAGGACACCACTTATAGGCTGTACCTCGTGATAGGTGTCTGAGGGATTGGGCATCCTCCAAAATGGATTATCAGTTTCTGGGCCTCGCTGTGATTGATGATTGGTCTTCATATATAATGTATGCCTCATTGAAAAACTGTCTTCTGTGATGGTTGTAACGTTCACTGGGCCTCCTCCCCCTTATGGGTGTTCCAATGACAAGTCCTCCTCTGTGACTGGTGCCACATTGACTGGCCACACTCTGTGATGGGTGCTTCAGTGATTAACCCTCTTATGTGATGGATATTCTAGAAACTGGCACTTCTCCAAAATGGGTGCTTCAATAACGAGGTTTCCACTTGATCAAACCCCCATTTCAGAGCCTTATACATAACAGATGCCCCAGAGACAGGTGAATCTCTATGATGTGTGTTCCAGTGATTGGACTTCCTCCAAAATAAGTGCTCCCTTTATTGGGAGTCCTTTCTGATTGGTGCATTAGTGACTGGCAGTCCTCAAAATTGGGGGCCCCATTGAACAGTCCTCCTCTGTAACAGGGGTTTCAGTAACTAGTCCTACTGCATAATTTATGTAGTGATTGGCTGTCCTCTGTTATGTGTATCACAGTGACTCTATTCTGTTATAAATGTCCCAGTGACTGAACTTCAACTATAATGGTGCCCCAGTGACTGTCTCTGTGATAGACACACCACTGTTTGAACCTCCTCTACAATGGGTTCCCCATTAACTAACCTTCTTCTGTAATTGGTGTCCCAGTAAATGGCCCTCTTCTGTGAAAAATATCCCAGTGACTGATCCTCTCTGATGGATTGCCTAGTGCCTGGCTTTCCTCTATGACAACTGCTTGTCACTGGGTCTCCTACATAATAGTTGCTTCAGTGACTAACCATCTTCCTTTATGGTTACACAGTGACTGGGTCTCCTCAATGGTTTTTTTCCCCAATGATTAGCCCTTCTCCACAATGAGAACCCTATAATAATAATAATAATAATAATAATAATAATAATAATCCTCCCATATAAAAGGAGCCCCAGTAACTTGAACTACTCCACTATGTGTGCCCCAATCCCTGGGCCTCCTCTATGATTGTTCCCTCAGGGACTGGCCCTCCTCCTGTTTGCCCAGTGACTTGACCTTCTCTGAAATGGGTGTCCCACTTACTTGGTTTCTTCCACAATGGTGCTCCAGTGACTGGCTTTCCTGTGTTATGGACTTTCTTGTGACTGTTTCTCCTCCATAAAATGGTGTCCCAGTAAATGAGCCTCTTCTTTGATTGGTGATGACGGTCATGATGACTGAGACTCCTCCATAAAGTATGCCCCAGTGACTGGTTCTACTCTGTGATTGGTGCCCCAATGACTGGTCATTGTCTGGAATGGATGCCTCATGCCTATCCCTCTGATGGGTGGCTTAGTAACTGGATTTCATCCCAAATGAGTGTCCCAGTGACTAGTGCCCCTCTGCAATGGGTGTCCCAGGTTTTTTTTGTCTCTTCCATAGTGGGTGTTCCAGTGACTGTCTCTCTCTTTGATTGGTGTACCAGTGATTGGGCCTCTTCCATAATAGGTAATCTATTGTTAGGGCTTCCTTTGAGATGGATGCTCAAGTGATTGTCCCTCCTGAAATTGGGTTTCCTAGTGACTGGCTTTCCTCTGTTAAGGGCAATATGATGACTAGCCCTTTTTTGTGATGTGTGTACTTGTGAGGGGTGTACCTCTTACAAACTCATTCTATTATGCATGTCTCTGTGACTGGCCCTTCTTTGCTATGGGTGCCCCAGTCACTGACCCTCTTCTGAGATGAGTGTCTCAGTCACTGTCCCTCCACCATAAAATTTTTCTTAGTGATTAGTCGTCTTCTGTGAAGGTTTTCCAATGATTGACCCTTCTCTATATTGGGTGTTCCAGTGTCTGACCCTCCTTTTTTATGGGTGCCATATTCACTGTGACTCCTCTGTGTTGGGTGTACCAGTGGCTAGCCCTCTCCTGTGATGTGAATCCCAGTAAAATACCCTCTTCTGTGATATGTGCCCCATTGATTGGCCCTCCTCTCTTATGGATGCTCCAGTGACTTCCCCTCATCTGTGATAGGTACCAGTGACTGGCCTTTCTCTGTGAAGGGTGCCTGAGTGATTGGCTCTCTGCCATGATGGCTGTCATAGTGACTGGCTCTCCACTTAGATGGGCATCCCAGTGACTACACATTCTCCATGTTGGGTGTTGCTTTGACTGGCCCACCTCAATATTGGTGACCCAGTGACCAGCCTTCCTCTGTGATTTGTGCCATAGAGAGTTGCCCTCGTCTGTGATGTGAGCCCCAGGGAGTTGCCCTCATGTGCCAGTGATTGACCCTCCTCTGTTGTGGTTGCCCAGTGACTACCCTTTATCTGTGATAGGTTCCTTAGTGACTGGCTTTTGTCTGTGGAGGGTTCCCAAGTGGTTGTCCAATGACTGGTGAATACACCTTCTCTGTGTTGGATGGCCTAGTGACACGTTTTCCTCTGTGAAAAATGTTCCAGTGACTGATTCTTCTTTTTCTTCGATGCTCCAGGGGCTAGCCTTTCTCTGTAATATTGCTCCAGTGACTACACCTCCTCAGCGTTTGGTGCTCCAATGACTGGTTGTACTCCATAATGTGTGTCTTAGTGAATAGTGATAGATGCCTCAGTAACTGGCCCTCTTCCATAATTGTTTCCCCAATGGGAAGGCCTCCATTATGTGACTGCCCCTCCTCAGTAATGGGTGACCCCATGATTGGCTCCATCTCTGATGGGTGTTTCAGTGACTCAAACTCCTCCATAATGGGTGCACCCATGACTAGTATTCCTCTGGTATGGGTGCCACACTGAATAGCACTCCCGTGTGAAAAGTGTCCTTGTGACTAGTCTTCCTCTGTGAGTGCTGCCTTTATGGCTGGCTCGCATCTGTGATGGGTTTCTAAGTGAATGATCCTCTTGTTTTTGGTGCCCTAGTAACTGTGACTTCTCTGTGATGGGTGCCCCAATCATTGATCCTCTTTTATGATGGCTGGTGTAGTGACAGGCCTTCCTCTGTAATGTGTGCCTCAGGGACTGGCCATCTTCTGAGAAATATGCTTTAGAGACTGGATCTTCTTTTATGGATGCCCAAGTGACTGGCCTTTCTCTTCGAGGGATGCCTTAGTGACTGGACCTCCTCTTAATAGTACCCTTGTGACAACCTCTCCTCAGTGATTGGTGCCTCAGAGACTACTCTCTTCTTTGATAGGTACCTCAGTGACTGCACCTCCTTTGTGGTTTCACCAGTGATTAGCCATCCTCTTTCACTGGTACCAGAGTGATGGAACTCCTCTGTAATGGGTGCTTCAGGTAGAGACACTGAGACTAGTTCTACGCTGTGATGGGTGCCCCAGTAGCTTTGCTCTACTCTGTGATGTTTGTCCAGTGACTGGTTCTTTTCTGTGATGGATGCAACAATGACTGGTCTACCTATATATTATGTACTACAGTAACTGGCACTCCTCTGTGATTGGTGCCTCAATGACTGGCCCTTCTTTGTTATGGGTGCCCCAGTGAGAGGCAGTCCTCTGTAATAAGTTCCCAGAGACTGTGCCTCCTCTGTGATTGTTGCCCAGGGACTGGTCTTCATATATGAATAGTGCCCCCATGACAACCTTACTCTGTGATGAGTCTCGTTTACTGGGTGTGGGGGGCCAGCCCCTGCAGAGAGATTTAGAAGGTCCCATGGAAGGTGAGGCGGCATCAGCAGTTATTCTGGAGAAATAGAGAGGGGAGAAAGAAAGAGACTGGGCTCCTGCTCAGGTGACCAGAAGCCATTTATTGAATGCTATCCCAGGGGTTTTATCCCCAAACTCTGCAAAGTCATCAACACAGGAAACAAAGGTAGCATGTGCCTTTCACATGAACAGGTCCAGCTGCACAAAGACACCCCCCCACTCTCAAACAAATGTTCTTTCATACATAAGGAAGAACATGAGGAAGAACAACCACAAATTGTCTTTTTGGATCTTATGCTAGCTTAATGTTCCCCAAACCAGTTTCTTACGTACACTTGATTGTATTACAACTACATCATCTTGAATTAAAACCACTCAATGTCTAAACCTAAAACCACCATAGTGAATTATTAACTTCCACTATTATGTACTAATTCAAACGAGTTTTTATTAAAACAATTGTTGCTATGGTTACACTCTCCTAGCACCAGCTGGTCTATTTCAACTTCACTGGCCTCCCCTAAATCAAACTGACTAACCATACTTCTGTAATAAAATGGTTACTTAAATTT
>NW_006957761.1:5582-11476 GCF_000164805.1 Carlito syrichta
TAAGGCTCTCAATGTGACTCAAAGCTGAACTTAAATTGTGATAAAGCAAAAGACCATGAACTTTGGGGAATGGGAACAATAGACTCCTAGGTTAGCTGTGTTCGTTCTGGTCTCAGAGTTTTCTGTTAGAGCCAACTGAAGCTTTTCCTGGTAGTTTGTGCCAAAAGGAAAAGGAGGGAGGGAATGGATAAACAGCTCCCAAACACATCCTAGTGGTCTCGGGGTCAACGGCCCTTCCTGATCCCTAAAGCTCAGTGGACCTCCGTGGCCAGCTCCCAACATCCCCCCCTCTTTTATTTTTTAGCACGAAAACCATGAAATCCCATATTGAGCTGAGATATACTCTTTTTTAACACTCAAAATGATTGGAAATAGACACAGCAATAAAAGAATCAATGCTCCACAAATTCCCACATTTATAAATATAGTCACTAACAAGTTTTGATCAATGAATGAAGAAAAGTTGTTAAATATAGAACTGGCCAATTCAGTAGGCTGGGATTGCTTTTCAGCATCCATCATGTCTTGAATTTCCTGAGGCAATTTAGTAAGGTCCTTGCTCAAGTCCGAATTATTACAAATTCCAAGAATATGATTTTTAATTTTGTCCCATGGGTGGACAGATGTATTTACCTCTAAAGGAGTGAGGCAAATCCATTTAAACTCAGAGTAACATCGAAGAACCAACCTAATTTTTGAAGTCATAAGGTCTTGTCCTATAGCTAGGATCACTTCTTCCAAAGCATTAACTTTGCTCTCTAGCTTCTGATCAATAATCTCTTGGGTAGCTAAGGCTATAGAAACATTCTTAGATAACTGATAAGTGAAGGTAGCTGTGTGGAGCCCCTGAGCTAAAGCCACAATTGAGACTGCTACCGAAGCAGCAACAGCTATGAGGGCTGTAATTCCCAAGATTACAGCGGGCAAAACCTTTTTTGTCTTTTCTTCAGAAGAGAATTGACTTCATACAATGTTTGTAAAACATATTCATCATACCAGAGAGATGATAGTTGTACTGGAACCATTAAATAGGGAGATTGTTTTAAGATTACAAATCCCTTATAAAAGGCATCAGTTAAACAATTAGTTAAAAGACATTTCACACAAGACACCTTATAAACACCATTGTGATAGTCAATTGCAACAGTTTGATATCCATTCCAAACAATAAAAACATACAGGGATTGTAAGCAGACTCTTATTTTGTAGGTATGAACTCCCCCACGTGGTCGGATTAATATAACTGGTTTCAGGGCAGCGAGGGACCTCCATAAGTAAGGTTTATTTCCAATAGTAGTTGTTAATATCGGGGGTAGCCATCCATTAACAAGCTGCCTAGGAGGGGATGGAGTGGAAGTAGTAGATTAGGGTCGTAAAGTAAGACTCCAGTCAGTAATAGATAGTCTTTCACCATATATGGAGTAGTTCACTTTAGATTCATAAACGCACTCTCTCCATTTTGGATACCCAGTGTCTTGTTGGATGAGTGACCAGTCCTTCTTGGTATAGTTAAGAGAGCAGATGGGTATGTCAGATGCAGGCGAAGTTCTTGTGACATGCCAGGTGTCAGTTCCTCCAGGCATTAACATTTTGATTTCCCAATCTTCTCTATTATTGCCTGGGGTAGGAATATTAGTGATTAAAGACTTTAAAACAGACATTAAACAAGGTGCTCTAAAATTGTTGAAGGCTGGATTTTCATAAAAACAAATAGGAGGTGAACTAGAATGTCCTTCATAACAAAAATTGTTATTAATAACATATTTTGTTTCAGCATAAAATAAAGCAGGTCCTCCCATTAACTGGGGAGAGTCAGCAAGTACATTAATGATTTCATTGTCCCAAGTAACTGGCAGAAATGTTGGAGGATTGGGCATATAGGCTCAATAGGTTTTATTGGCATCACTGCATAGACTGGACAGGCTTGAGTCATAAAAAATAGCTATCATAGCCAGAAATATAGTTGCCAGGTTAATAGGGATATGTTGAGAGGTTACCATTTCTCCTGCTTCTTCAACCAAAGATTCCATTTGTTCCCATGTTGGTAGTTGTGAGTGGCAAGCACTGAAGACATTACATCTGGTAGCTTGTCCTCTTGTATGGGACAGCCGAGGACGAGGAATATTCTTATCCTGTAGTGAAAGATTTCTCATCTGGTGGCTCAAAGTTGTTCCCTCCCTGGGTGAATCATTCTGAAGTTGTGGCTCAGCAAGCAGTGGGCGTTCCTGAAGCAATAAGGAAGTTTCCTCCTTCCGTGACTAGCAGGCATGTTGTCACGTCTAGCATTCCTCTGAATTGGTAGTATCCTTGTCACTTGTTTTGGTCGCCAGATCAATGCAGGCATATTGGATAAATCGATCAGGAATCCAAATAGGAGTAGATTCATTCTGTGGATATATGCAAGCAAATCCCCTCCCACTGGTTAGCAACATGCCAGGCCCTCTCCATTGGCCTGTAAGGAGATCCTTCCATTTTACCATAGGTTTAACATTTCCTTCTGGGTTTCAGTGTCTAGTCATAGCTGAGTTGCCCAAATAATTTAAATTTAAGTGATTTATAACAAATAAAGCATGATTTAAAATATGGTGAGGAGAGCTTTACTTAAACTCCCCCTCTATTAATTAATTTATTTGATTTTTTAAAGTTTGGTGGACTCTTTCAACTATGGCTTTACCTTGTGGATTGTAACACATTCCTGTGGAATGAGAAATATTAAATAGGGAACAAAACTGTTGGAAAGATTTAGATGTATATGTAGGACCGTTATCAGTTTTCTGTTGCTTTGGTATACCTAGCTGTGCGAAACAAAGGAATAAATGTTGTACCACGTCCTTGTAGGCTTCTCCAGTTCTTGCTGAAGCTAAAATAACATGATAAAATGTATCCACAGTAACATGCAAATAAGACAATTTCCCAAAGCTGGGAAAGTGAGTTACATCCATTTGCCATAGCACATTTGGTTTTAGTCCTTGGGGGCTAACACTTCCTGGAGCTGGAACAAAGGTGGGACAAGCTGGACAATTCTTAACAATTTGTATAGCCGTTTCCCTGGTTAAGTAAAACTGATAATGTAAGGCAGTAGCATTCTGAAGATGAATTTTATGAGAAAGCTAAGCCTGAGTAACTGCCTCGGTTTCTACTGCAGCACATACAGTAGACTTAGTTAAGCTATCAGCTAGTTGATTGCCTTGGTGCAAAGGTCCTGGGAGGCCAGAATGAGACCCTAATATGGCCCACAAAATTTGTTCCTCTCGGCTATGGATAAGTTGTTGTAACTGTAATATCAATTCTAAAATACTAGTTTTGTTTAAGGGAATGGTAGCTGTTTCAATATGGGGAATAACCCCTTAACATAACATGAGTCAGTATACAAATTAAATTTACAGTGCTTTAAAGTGTTAAGAGCAAGCAACACTGCTTGCAGCTCCGTCTTTTGTGCTGACGTTTCTGAAGTTTGCAGCACATGAGACTCATTGTTAATGATTGCTATAGCCTTTCCATTGGAAGAGCCATCAGTAAAAACCAAAGCTGCCTCTTCAAGGGGAGTTGAAGAACAGCTGCTGGGAAATATTACAGGATTTTGGTTAACAAATTGTAACAATGGATTCTTAGGTAAATGGAACAAAGTCTGTCCCCTGAAACCACTTAGCTCCTCTTGTCAATCATCGCTATTTTGAAGCAAAGTTTGAAACTGAAAGTTGTCATAGGGAACGATGATATTATGTACATCTTGACCAAACAATTCAACACTTCTATGTCTTCCTTCAGTTATTAATACAGCCACTAAGTAAGGGTAAGAAGCCAATAGTTTTTTAGATGACGCCAGCAGGTGGAGCCATTCCATTGGTCCTTCTTGCCACAGACAC
The DNA here is from genome assembly GCF_000164805.1 of Carlito syrichta. Taxonomy (NCBI): domain Eukaryota; kingdom Metazoa; phylum Chordata; class Mammalia; order Primates; family Tarsiidae; genus Carlito; species Carlito syrichta. The sequence goes on from NW_006957761.1 coordinate 9,449, forward strand.
CCTGTGGGAGTATAAGCAGTAGCCAGAATGATTAAGTCTCAAAGCAAATGATAGTCCAATCTTTTAACTTTCTGAGATTCAATGGCCTTTTCCACAAGTGTTAAAGCTTTACTAGCATCTGGGGTTAAAGCCCTGTTAGAGCTTGGAGAGGTATCTCCTTGTAAGATATTAAAGAGAGGCTTTAAATCTGCTGTAGTGACTCATAAGAATGGTCTAATCCAGTTTATGTCTCCCAATAACTTCGGAAAATCATTTAATGTAATTAGGTGATCTGTACATAGCCGTAAGGGCTGGTGACTTACTGTTTGTGTGTCCAAGGCATGGCCAAGATAAGTAAAAGGTGTAATAGTTTCAATTTTTTCAGGGGAGACTTTTAAGCCACAATTAGTTACAGCAGTTATAATTTGATTAGAATATTATGCAAAAGAGCACGATTTTCATGAGCCAACAAAATATCATCCATATAATGAAGTAAGTAGAGGTTGAAATATTGGCTTCTAATGCCTTGTAGGGTGGCATCCAAAAACTTTTGACACAAGGTGGGACTATTTTTTATACCTTGAGGTAAAACCTTTCATTGAACTCTCTGAAATAGATGCATGAAGTTCTCTGATGGTAAGCTGAATGCTAATCATTTACAGTCGTTTGAATGCAAAGGTATAGTAAAGAAGCAATCTTGTAAATCAATGACTATAACATTAAGGTTAGCAGGGATACCGGTTGGAGATGGCAATCCAGGTTGCAATGCTCTCATAATCTCCATAGTAGCATTTATAGCTCTTAAATCCTGTAAAAGTCTCCATTTACCAGATTTTTTCTTAATTACAAATATCAGAGTATTCCAGAGACTGGTAGAGGACTCTATATGACCTGCTTCTAATTGTTGCTGAACTAGTTCTGTGGCTGTCTTAAGTTTCTCTGAGGACATGGGCCATTGTTCCACCCAAACTGGTTTGTCATCTTTCCAGGTTATTGGGTCAGCAGCAGGAACAATGGCCCCTAGAATAAATTTGAGCAACCAATGCCTGCTCGGTCTGCCTTTTCACTCACTTGGACAGGTTCCTGTATTCCTTGCCCATCCTTACCAAGTCCCTTAAAGGAATCATAGCCCATTTGTAACATTCGTGCTGAAACTTTATCATTAGGGCTATATAAGAGCATGCCCATCTGAGTAAGAATATCTCTTCCCCATAAGGTAAAGGGGATAGATGAAACTACATATGGGCAGAAGGTTCCTGACTTTTCCTCATCTTTCCAATTTAAAATCTGAGAACTTTTTGCCACTGAAGGCAATTGGCCAATGCCTATAAGTCTGAAGGAGCCATCTGAGTTGGTCATGAAAGCAGGCCAGTCTTTTCCAGCTATACAAGAAACATCAGCACCGATGTCTAATAAACCTTTGATTTTGACTCCTTGGATATACAATTCTTTGTAAGGTCTTGAATAAGTTACTTCTTGAACCCAAAAAGCAACATCGCTAGAGCCGAATCCAGAGTCACTCCTAGGCCGGTTAAAGTTTTACCTGCTTTATGATAAAGCAAGAGCAGCAACTGGGCTATTCTTTGGCCTTTGTTAAACTGTAGAGTTTTTTAGGGGGGGCAACAAGCACCTAGAACTCTCCTGTGTAATCTGAATCCACCACTCCAGGAATAATCGAAATTCCTTGTAGAGATAGCGAACTTCTACCTAATATTTGACCCGCTATTCCCTCCGGGATAGGGCACTTTACTCCAGTAGGAATTGGTGTTACCGGAATGTCTGGAGTTAATATTGTTGTGGTGGAGGAACACAAGTCCAGTCCTGCACTCCCTGAGGTGGCTCGGATGAGCTCTGCAATGGAACAAAAGGAATAAACGGGTTCATGGCTGTTGCTGCCCCTGTTGTTGCTTGGGGCCGGGGCTGGCCTTTCCAGGCATTTCCCTGAACAATGGCAGCCTGGTCCTGTGTTAAAGGGTTACCATTCTTATGAAATTTGGATTTGCAGTCTTTGGCCCAATGGAAGCCTTTTTGGCATTTCGGGCATAATGT
>NW_006957762.1:0-1053 GCF_000164805.1 Carlito syrichta
AGGCTTCTTGTGACATGGTTTCCAGCACAAGCAATGGGAACGGTGCTGTAGCTCCATATTGTGCCACAGCAGTTTTAAGGTCCTTCAGGGACTTAAGAGACAGAGTCTGATACGCTCGCTTCTCCCTTCCCTGATCATCAAAGCCTGTAGTCTCTACCGGATAGGGGTGAAATCCTTCCAAATCATCTCCCTGCAGCAAGGCAGACTGAACAGCCTTCTGTAAAGGGGAAAGACGCACCAGACGCCTCCTAACATCAGGCGGCCGAGTTTGAACGGGAACCAAGAAGGGGAAGGGCACAGATCCGTGATCCACGAGCAAGGCTCTAGTCAGCGACAATTGAGGGGCTGCCGGGACCCAAGGGGGGCCCTTGCCATCTCCGGGAGAGATCTCCTCCTTAGAAATTGGGGTGTGACATCCCGGTATTTCCTTCTTTGAAATCAAAGTGCGACACACTGGTGCCTCCTCTTTTGAAACTGAACGTTTTTTAGCTAGAACAGTAAGCAAATCCATAAGTTGAGCAAAAGTATCAATAGAAAAAGGAGGAACAGAGGACTCGACCTCCTCCATAGGCAGGCTAGGAGGCGCATAAAACTCAGTCTCAGAGGCTCGAGTGGCCAAAGATATCTTATCATAGTGATGTGAAGTACCAGCCTCATCCTGCTTCTGTTGAAAATCTTCAGGAAGGTGTCTTTCCTGACCATCATGGGCACCTGAAGCAGGAACTGAGGGGGAACATTACAATGAAGGAAGAATCTGCTCCATTCTATGAAACTCATGAGAGGGGTTAGGCTATCCCTTACCAGATTCCACAAGAAAAGTCATTTACTGGCATGGCTTCAGGACCATGCGCTTGATAATGATCCTTCAAAGGATTACCTACCTTTTCCCAGGTATTCAGGTTAACCGTCCTGGCCTCAGGTAGCCAAGGACATACTTCCTCTACCAAACTGCAAAAATCTATCTAATTTGTCTATCTGTAACCTTAGTTTCCTCTAGCTTTTCAGCATAGATTTTGACATCTCCACAAATAGAGTGCTTTCCTTAGAATGTAA
>NW_006957763.1:0-652 GCF_000164805.1 Carlito syrichta
CAGAGTTTTAGAACAGGGACACCATTTGATAGCCTATGATGCTTCTTCTAGACTGTGGAAACTGACGTCTAGGGACGCTGAATAAGGTTTAAAGAACATAGAGATAACTCAGAGAATTGGTCATAGACTCAGACTTCCTGGTTGCCTTCTTGGGCTCCATTCTCTGCTTTCTGAACACAGCCTGGCTACTATTTGACCTCCCCAAGTGCTGAGATGTCTTTTGAGTGAGAGTGACATAATATCAGTAGCATTCACCCTCCTCCAATAAATGAAGGACTCTTAGAGAGCCATTTTGCTTTCTTTTTCCTCTCATCTTTGCCTCCCAAAGTGCTGGGAACACAGGCTGAGTCACCATGCCTGGCCGATATTTAAAATATTATATTTAGCAAAACCTAAAGAGACAAAAATAAATCTACAATAGAAAAATGGAAAAAAAAAAACAAAACTATAGAAATAGAATCCCCAGTATTGATAGTATTTTTCTTTTGTAGAATCTGAAAACCAAATTGTTGTCTCAGGGCCATTTGTATAGGTCAATTCACATCATGCCCAAATCAAGGTATAACTAGTTTTAGTGTTCTTGAAGATAGTCTCAGCTAGGACCAATGATGAAGATCATTTTAACTCAGATATTCAAGTGATGATAACAAAA
>NW_006957764.1:0-1139 GCF_000164805.1 Carlito syrichta
TTATGTCAGCTAGCTAAGTAGTTAAGTCAGATAGCTAAGTCAGCTAGCTAAGTCAGCTTTCTAATTTAGTCAGATGGTTAAGAGTTTGCTAGCTAGTTAACTAACGTGTTAAGTCAGAAGGCTGTGTGAGGTAGTTAGCTAGTTAACTAACGGGTTAAGCCAGCTGGTTGAGTCAGCTAGCTAGCTAGTTAGCAAATGGGTTGTGTCAGCTGGTTGAGTAGGCAAGCTAGCTAGTTAGCTAATGAGTTAAGTCAGCTGGTTGAGTCAGCTACCTAGCTCTTTAGCTAACGATTTAAGTCAACTAGCTAGCACATTCGATAAGGAGTAAGCTTACTAGTTAGCTAGGTGGTTAGGTCAGCAAGCTATCTAGGCAGCTAACTACTTGAGTCAGCTTGTTAGCTAGGTAGCTATCTTGTTAGATAGTTATTTAAGTCAGCTGGCTTGCTATGTACCTAGCTTTTTAGCTAACTATGTAAGTCAGATAGCCAGCTAGGTAGCTAGCTAGTTAACTCAGCTGGCTAGCTAGGAAACAAGCTACATAAGACAGCTAGTCATGTGAGCCAGCTAGCTAGTTATGTCAGCTAGTTAAGTCAGGTGGCTAGCTATATACCTAGCTATGTAGCTAGCTAGTTAAGCTAGATAGCTAAGACAGCTGACTATCTTGGCAGCTAGCTGGTTAAGTCAGCTAGTTAAGTCAGCTTGCTAGCTATTTAAGTCAGTGAGTTAAGTCAGCTGACGAGCCAGCTGCCTAGCTGGGTAGCTAGTTACTTAAGTCAGCTGGCTAGCCAGTTAACTAGTCAGTTATATAACCTCGTTGAGTCAGCTCAATAGTCAGCTGGTTAGCTAGGTAGCTAATAAAGTCAGCTGGCAATCCAGCTGGCTATGTGTATAGCTATCTACTTAAGTCAGATGGCTATCCAGTTGGCTAGCTAAGTACCTTGGCAGTTAGGTCAGCCAGCTAGCTAGCTGGCTAGCTAGTTAAGTCACCTAGTTACATCAGCTGGCTAGACATTTGGCTAGTTAGGCAGCTAGATAGATAAGTCAACTGTCTATCCCAGTGGCTACCTAGTTAAGTCACCTAGATAAGTCAGTTGGCTAGCCAGTTGGCTAGCTAGGTAGCTGGCTACTTACGTCAGTTG
>NW_006957765.1:0-717 GCF_000164805.1 Carlito syrichta
AGACCTAAATGTAAAACCTCAAACCATAAGAACCTTAGAAAAGGAAGGAAATACTCTCGTGGAAATCGGAACTGGCATCCAATTCCTGTACAAAACCCGAAACCCACAGGACTTAAGAGAGAAGATAGATAAATGGGACCTTATTAAACTGACAAGCTTCTGCAAAGCCAAAGAAACCATCAAGAGAGTAGGAAGACAGCCTACAGACTGGGAAAAAGTATTTGCCAACTCTAGGTCTGACAAAGGCTTAACATCCTGGATCTACAAGGAACTGAAACGTACTGAAAAGAAGAAAACAAACAACCCCATTATAAAATGGGCAAAAGACATGAACAGACACTTCACAAAAGAAGACATTTGAGCAACCAACAAACACATGAAGAAATGCTCAACTTCACTAATCATCAGGGAGATGCAAATCAAAACCACACTGAGATACCACCTAACTCCAGTCAGAATGGCAATTATCAACAACTCAAAAAATAACAGCTGCTGGAGAGGGTGTGGTGAAAAGGGAACACTTCTACACTGTTGGTGGGAGTGTAAACTAGTGCAACCTCTGTGGAAAGCAGTGTGGCGATTCCTAAAAGTTCTAAAAATTGACCTTCCATATGACCCTGAAATCTCCCTACTGGGAATATACCCTGAAGAACACAAATCACTCTATAAAAAGATACCTGCACACGTATGTTTATCACAGCGTTGTTCACAATAGCA
>NW_006957766.1:0-693 GCF_000164805.1 Carlito syrichta
CTCTGTGAACAGGAGTACTCATATACAGGAAAGTGCACGGCTGTTGCTAAAAATAAGGAATCTGGGCTATAGGAGTACTCAGTTCTGAAAATCTACAGGGCATCTTGCTGATGGCTAAAGAAGTATCAGGGATTCGAGACATGAATGTGGGTAATAGCAATCCTCGTATACAGGAATCCACATGGTCTCTTGCTAATAAAAGAGAAGAAATCTGTTTTCCACGGTTCCTCTATCAAAAAATCTACATGACTTCTTACTAAGGGCTAAACAAGAATCAGGGTTTCAAAACAGGAATCAAGGGAAAGAGAGTCCTCACATACAGGACACTACATGGCATTCAAGAAAGTACGAATAAGGAATCATTCTTGTTCGCGCCCTCAATCCAAAGAATTCCCAGGTTGTCTGCTATGGGACAAAAAATAAACAGATCTTCGAGCTCCCCAAATGTTTCAGAGCAATTTAGCGTTTGGATATTATGAATCAGTCATTTCAGGACTCCAGCAACATTCTGGTCCTCTTAAAATTTGTCAATGGTATTGGGAACTCCAAGTCCTTTAGGTTCCTCAGAACAACTAAGTCCAGATTACAGGACAAAAAGAATCTTCTTGCCTTATTTGGATGTAACTCTGGTCTTAATGAGAACCCTGTAATCCTTCCCCTTCCGTATCTGTATTTTTTCGAGAAGGGACAAGG